>NW_021821652.1:0-113683 GCF_901000725.2 Takifugu rubripes
ATGATCATGTTGCATTCACCTCTGTTTTGAAATAAATGTGTCTCCTGAACAAAAGTGATGGTTTCCCCACGAGCAGACGTCAAAAACGTCATAATGTGACCGCAGCATGAGTTTTAGGGTGATCATGTTGCATTTACCTCTGTTTTGAGAAACTTGTATCTCCTGACCAAAAGTGATGGTTTCCCCACGAGAAAACGTCAAAAACGTCATAATGTGACCGCAGCATGAGTTTTCAGGCGATCATGTTGCATTCACCTCTGTTTTGAAATAAATGTGTCTCCTGAACAAAAGTGATGGTTTCCCCACGAGAAAACGTCAAAAACGTCATAATGTGACCGCAGCATGAGTTTTCAGGTGATCATGTTGCATTTACCTCTGTTTTGAGAAACTTGTATCTCCTGACCAAAAGTGATGGTTTCCCCACGGGGAAACGGCAAACGTCATAATGTGACCGCAGCATGAGTTTTCAGATGATCATGTTGCATTCACCTCTGTTTTGAAATAAATGTATCTCCTGACCAAAAGTGATGGTTTCCCCACGAGAAAACGTCAAAAACGTCATAATTGTGACCGCAGCGTGAGTTTTCCGGTGATCATGTTGCATTCACCTCTGTTTTGAAATAAATGTATCTCCTGACCAAAAGTGATGGTTTCCCCACGAGAACACGTCAAAAACGTCATAATGTGAGCGCAGCATGAGTTTTCAGATGATCATGTTGCATTCACCTCTGTTTTGAAATAAATGTATCTCCTGACCAAAAGTGATGGTTTCCCCACGAGAAAACGTCAAAAACGTCATAATGTGACCGCAGCATGTGTTTTCAGGTGATCATGTTGCATTCACCTCTGTTTTGAAATAAATGTATCTCCTGACCAAAAGTGATGGTTTCCCCACGAGAAAACGTCAAAAACGTCATAATGTGAGCGCAGCATGAGTTTTCAGATGATCATGTTGCATTCACCTCTGTTTTGAAATAAATGTGTCTCCTGAACAAAAGTGATGGTTTCCCCACGAGCAGACGTAAAAAAACCTCATAATGTGACCGCAGCATGAGTTTTCAGGTGATCATGTTGCATTACCTCTGTTTTGAGAAACTTGTATCTCCTGACCAAAAGTGATGGTTTCCCCACGAGAAAACGTCAGAAACGTCATAATGTGAGCGCAGCATGAGTTTTCAGGTGATCATGTTGCATTCACCTCTGTTTTGAAATAAATGTATCTCCTGACCAAAAGTGATGGTTTCCCCTCCAGAACACGTCAAAAACGTCATAATGTGAGCGCAGCATGAGTTTTCAGGCGATCATGTTGCATTCACCTCTGTTTTGAAATAAATGTGTCTCCTGAACAAAAGTGATGGTTTCCCCTCGAGAACACGTCAAAACCTCATAATGTGACCGCAGCATGAGTTTTCAGGTGATCATGTTGCATTTACCTCTGTTTTGAGAAACTTGTATCTCCTGACCAAAAGTGATGGTTTCCCCACGGGGAAACGGCAGAAACGTCATAATGTGACCGCAGCATGAGTTTTCAGGTGATCATGTTGCATTCACCTGTTTTGAAATAAATGTATCTCCTGACCAAAAGTGATGGTTTCCTCTCGAGAACACGTCAAAAACGTCATAATGTGAGCGCAGCATGAGTTTTCAGATGATCATGTTGCATTTACCTCTGTTTTGAAAAAATGTGTCTCCTGAACAAAAGTGGTGGTTTCCCCACGAGCAGACGTCAAAAACGTCATAATGTGACCGCAGCATGAGTTTTAGGGTGATCATGTTGCATTTACCTCTGTTTTGAGAAACTTGTATCTCCTGACCAAAAGTGATGGTTTCCCCACGAGAAAACGTCAAAAACGTCATAATGTGACCGCAGCATGAGTTTTCAGGCGATCATGTTGCATTCACCTCTGTTTTGAAATAAATGTGTCTCCTGAACAAAAGTGATGGTTTCCCCACGAGAAAACGTCAAAAACGTCATAATGTGACCGCAGCATGAGTTTTCAGGTGATCATGTTGCATTTACCTCTGTTTTGATAAATGTATCTCCTGACCAAAAGTGATGGTTTCCCCTCGAGAACACGTCAAAAACGTCATAATGTGAGCGCAGCATGAGTTTTCAGATGATCATGTTGCATTCACCTCTGTTTTGAAATAAATGTATCTCCTGACCAAAAGTGATGGTTTCCCCACGAGAAAACGTCAAAAACGTCATAATGTGACCGCAGCATGAGTTTTCAGGTGATCATGTTGCATTCACCTCTGTTTTGAGAAACTTTTATCTCCTGACCAAAAGTGATGGTTTCCCCACGGGGAAACGGCAGAAACGTCATAATGTGACCGCAGCATGAGTTTTCAGGTGATCATGTTGCATTCACCTCTGTTTTGAAATAAATGTATCTCCTGACCAAAAGTGATGGTTTCCTCTCGAGAACACGTCAAAAACGTCATAATGTGAGCGCAGCATGAGTTTTCAGATGATCATGTTGCATTCACCTCTGTTTTGAAATAAATGTATCTCCTGACCAAAAGTGATGGTTTCCCACGAGAAAACGTCAAAAACGTCATAATTGTGACCGCAGCGTGAGTTTTCAGGTGATCATGTTGCATTCACCTCTGTTTTGAAATAAATGTATCTCCTGACCAAAAGTGATGGTTTCCCCTCAAGAACACGTCAAAAACGCCATAATGTGAGCGCAGCATGAGTTTTCAGATGATCATGTTGCATTCACCTCTGTTTTGAAATAAATGTGTCTCCTGAACAAAAGTGATGGTTTCCCCACGAGCAGACGTCAAAAACGTCATAATGTGACCGCAGCATGAGTTTTAGGGTGATCATGTTGCATTTACCTCTGTTTTGAGAAACTTGTATCTCCTGACCAAAAGTGATGGTTTCCCCACGAGAAAACGTCAAAAACGTCATAATGTGACCGCAGCATGAGTTTTCAGGCGATCATGTTGCATTCACCTCTGTTTTGAAATAAATGTGTCTCCTGAACAAAAGTGATGGTTTCCCCACGAGAAAACGTCAAAAACGTCATAATGTGACCGCAGCATGAGTTTTCAGGTGATCATGTTGCATTTACCTCTGTTTTGAGAAACTTTTATCTCCTGACCAAAAGTGATGGTTTCCCCACGGGGAAACGGCAGAAACGTCATAATGTGACCGCAGCATGAGTTTTCAGATGATCATGTTGCATTCACCTCTGTTTTGAAATAAATGTATCTCCTGACCAAAAGTGATGGTTTCCCCACGAGAAAACGTCAAAAACGTCATAATTGTGACCGCAGCGTGAGTTTTCAGGTGATCATGTTGCATTAACCTCTGTTTTGAAATAAATGTATCTCCTGACCAAAAGTGATGGTTTCCCCACGAGAAAACGTCAGAAACGTCATACCGTATTGGCCCGAATATAAGACGGTGTTTTTTACGTTGAAATAAGACTGAAAAAGTGGGGGTCGTCTTACATTCGCAGTCTAGACATTATACCCATTCACAACGCTAGATGGCGCCATATATATTTAAAGCGAATGCTGAACTTAACGTCGCAGGCCAAAGCGAACCCCTGTCACGAAGAAGAAAAATAAAAATAGCGGTAGCACGAAGAAGAAAAATAAAAAAATAGCGATAAGAAAGAAAAGAGAAGAAAATAAGAGAAGAGATAACAGAAAATAGAGAAATGTAGCGACAATCTGGAGAAAAGTGGGTCGAAGATATAATCATTTGTTTCCGATGTACTGTAATTATTTTCTGTATAAAAATGACATTTGGTGTTCAAAAAGTATTTTTTCAAACTTGAGTCTTGAAAAAGAGGGGGTCGTCTTATAATCAGGGTCGTCTTATATTCGGGCCAATACGGTAATTGTGACCGCAGCGTGAGTTTTCAGGTGATCATGTTGCATTCACCTTTGTTTTGAAAAAAATGTGTCTCCTGACCAAAAGTGATTGTTTCCCCACGAGAAAACGTCAAAAACGTCATAATGTGACCGCAGCATGAGTTTTCAGGCGATCATGTTGCATTCACCTCTGTTTTGAAATGAATGTATCTCCTAACCAAAAGTGATGGTTTCCCCTCGAGAACACGTCAAAAACGTCATAATGTGAGCGCAGCATGAGTTTTCAGATTATCATGTTGCATTCACCTCTGTTTTGAAATAAATGTATCTCCTGACCAAAAGTGATGGTTTCCCCACGAGAAAACGTCAAAAACGTCATAATTGTGACCGCAGCGTGAGTTTTCAGGTGATCATGTTGCATTCACCTCTGTTTTGAAATAAATGTATCTCCTGACCAAAAGTGATGGTTTCCCCACGAGAAAACGTCAAAAACGTCATAATGTGACTGCAGCATGAGTTTTCAGGTGATCATGTTGCATTTACCTCTGTTTTGAGAAACTTGTATCTCCTGACCAAAAGTGATGGTTTCCCCTCGAGAACACGTCAAAAACGTCATAATGTGAGCGCAGCATGAGTTTTCAGATGATCATGTTGCATTCACCTCTGTTTTGAAATAAATGTATCTCCTGACCAAAAGTGATGGTTTCCCCACGAGAAAACGTCAAAAACGTCATAATGACCGCAGCATGAGTTTTCAGGTGATCATGTTGCATTCACCTCTGTTTTGAAATAAATGTATCTCCTGACCAAAAGTGATGGTTTCCCCACGAGAAAACGTCAAAAACGTCATAATGTGAGCGCAGCATGAGTTTTCAGATGATCATGTTGCATTAACCTCTGTTTTGAAATAAATGTGTCTCCTGAACAAAAGTGATGGTTTCCCCACGAGCAGACGTAAAAAAAACCTCATAATGTGACCGCAGCATGAGTTTTCAGGTGATCATGTTGCATTTACCTCTGTTTTGAGAAACTTGTATCTCCTGACCATAAGTGATGGTTTCCCCACGGGGAAACGGCAGAAACGTCATAATGTGACCGCAGCATGAGTTTTCAGGTGATCATGTTGCATTCACCTCTGTTTTGAAATAAATGTATCTCCTGACCAAAAGTGATGGTTTCCTCTCGAGAACACGTCAAAAACGTCATAATGTGAGCGCAGGATGAGTTTTCAGATGATCATGTTGCATTCACCTCTGTTTTGAAATAAATGTATCTCCTGACCAAAAGTGATGGTTTCCCCACGAGAAAACGTCAAAAACGTCATAATGTGAGTGCAGCATGAGTTTTCAGATGATCATGTTGCATTAACCTCTGTTTTGAAATAAATGTGTCTCCTGAACAAAAGTGATGGTTTCCCCACGAGCAGACGTCAAAAACGTCATAATGTGACCACAGCATGAGTTTTAGGGTGATCATGTTGCATTCACCTCTGTTTTGAAATAAATGTATCTCCTGACCAAAAGTGATGGTTTCCCCACGAGAAAACGTCAAAAACGTCATAATGTGACCGCAGCATGAGTTTTCAGGTGATCATGTTGCATTCACCTCTGTTTTGAGAAACTTTTATCTCCTGACCAAAAGTGATGGTTTCCCCACGGGGAAACGGCAGAAACGTCATAATGTGACCGCAGCATGAGTTTTCAGGTGATCATGTTGCATTCACCTCTGTTTTGAAATAAATGTATCTCCTGACCAAAAGTGATGGTTTCCCCACGAGAAAACGTCAAAAACGTCATAATTGTGACCGCAGCGTGAGTTTTCAGGTGATCATGTTGCATTCACCTCTGTTTTGAAATAAATGTATCTCCTGACCAAAAGTGATGGTTTCCCCTCGAGAACACGTCAAAAACGTCATAATGTGAGCGCAGCATGAGTTTTCAGATGATCATGTTGCATTCACCTCTGTTTTGAAATAAATGTATCTCCTGACCAAAAGTGATGGTTTCCCCACGAGAAAACGTCAAAAACGTCATAATGTGACCGCAGCATGTGTTTTCAGGTGATCATGTTGCATTCACCTCTGTTTTGAAATAAATGTATCTCCTGACCAAAAGTGATGGTTTCCCCACGAGAAAACGTCAAAAACGTCATAATGTGAGCGCAGCATGAGTTTTCAGATGATCATGTTGCATTCACCTCTGTTTTGAAATAAATGTGTCTCCTGAACAAAAGTGATGGTTTCCCCACCAGCAGACGTAAAAAAAACCTCATAATGTGACCGCAGCATGAGTTTTCAGGTGATCATGTTGCATTTACCTCTGTTTTGAGAAACTTGTATCTCCTGACCAAAAGTGATGGTTTCCCCACGAGAAAACGTCAGAAACGTCATAATGTGAGCGCAGCATGAGTTTTCAGGTGATCATGTTGCATTCACCTCTGTTTTGAAATAAATGTATCTCCTGACCAAAAGTGATGGTTTCCCCTCCAGAACACGTCAAAAACGTCATAATGTGAGCGCAGCATGAGTTTTCAGGCGATCATGTTGCATTCACCTCTGTTTTGAAATAAATGTGTCTCCTGAACAAAAGTGATGGTTTCCCCTCGAGAACACGTCAAAAACCTCATAATGTGACCGCAGCATGAGTTTTCAGGTGATCATGTTGCATTTACCTCTGTTTTGAGAAACTTGTATCTCCTGACCAAAAGTGATGGTTTCCCCACGGGGAAACGGCAGAAACGTCATAATGTGACCGCAGCATGAGTTTTCAGGTGATCATGTTGCATTCACCTCTGTTTTGAAATAAATGTATCTCCTGACCAAAAGTGATGGTTTCCTCTCGAGAACACGTCAAAAACGTCATAATGTGAGCGCAGCATGAGTTTTCAGATGATCATGTTGCATTTACCTCTGTTTTGAAATAAATGTGTCTCCTGAACAAAAGTGGTGGTTTCCCCACGAGCAGACGTCGAAAACGTCATAATGTGACCGCAGCATGAGTTTTAGGGTGATCATGTTGCATTTACCTCTGTTTTGAGAAACTTGTATCTCCTGACCAAAAGTGATGGTTTCCCCACGAGAAAACGTCAAAAACGTCATAATGTGACCGCAGCATGAGTTTTCAGGCGATCATGTTGCATTCACCTCTGTTTTGAAATAAATGTGTCTCCTGAACAAAAGTGATGGTTTCCCCACGAGAAAACGTCAAAAACGTCATAATGTGACCGCAGCATGAGTTTTCAGGTGATCATGTTGCATTTACCTCTGTTTTGAAATAAATGTATCTCCTGATTAAAAGTGATGGTTTCCCCTCGAGAACACGTCAAAAACGTCATAATGTGAGCGCAGCATGAGTTTTCAGATGATCATGTTGCATTCACCTCTGTTTTGAAATAAATGTATCTCCTGACCAAAAGTGATGGTTTCCCCACGAGAAAACGTCAAAAACGTCATAATGTGACCGCAGCATGAGTTTTCAGGTGATCATGTTGCATTCACCTCTGTTTTGAGAAACTTTTATCTCCTGACCAAAAGTGATGGTTTCCCCACGGGGAAACGGCAGAAACGTCATAATGTGACCGCAGCATGAGTTTTCAGGTGATCATGTTGCATTCACCTCTGTTTTGAAATAAATATATCTCCTGACCAAAAGTGATGGTTTCCTCTCGAGAACACGTCAAAAACGTCATAATGTGAGCGCAGCATGAGTTTTCAGATGATCATGTTGCATTCACCTCTGTTTTGAAATAAATGTATCTCCTGACCAAAAGTGATGGTTTCCCACGAGAAAACGTCAAAAACGTCATAATTGTGACCGCAGCGTGAGTTTTCAGGTGATCATGTTGCATTCACCTCTGTTTTGAAATAAATGTATCTCCTGACCAAAAGTGATGGTTTCCCCTCAAGAACACGTCAAAACGTCATAATGTGAGCGCAGCATGAGTTTTCAGATGATCATGTTGCATTCACCTCTGTTTTGAAATAAATGTATCTCCTGACCAAAAGTGATGGTTTCCCCACGAGAAAACGTCAAAAACATCATAATGTGACCGCAGCATGAGTTTTCAGGTGATCATGTTGCATTCACCTCTGTTTTGAAATAAATGTATCTCCTGACCAAAAGTGATGGTTTCCCCACGAGAAAACGTCAAAAACGTCATAATGTGAGCGCAGCATGAGTTTTCAGATGATCATGTTGCATTCACCTCTGTTTTGAAATAAATGTGTCTCCTGAACAAAAGTGATGGTTTCCCCACGAGCAGACGTAAAAAAAAACCTCATAATGTGACCGCAGCATGAGTTTTCAGGTGATCATGTTGCATTTACCTCTGTTTTGAGAAACTTGTATCTCCTGACCAAAAGTGATGGTTTCCCCACGAGAAAACGTCAAAAACGTCATAATGTGAGCGCAGCATGAGTTTTCAGATGATCATGTTGCATTCACCTCTGTTTTGAAATAAATGTGTCTCCTGAACAAAGTGATGGTTTCCCCACGAGCAGACGTAAAAAAAACCTCATAATGTGACCGCAGCATGAGTTTTCAGATGATCATGTTGCATTCACCTCTGTTTTGAGAAAAATGTGTCTCCTGACCAAAAGTGATGGTTTCCCCATGAGAAGACATCAAAAACGTCATAATGTGACCGCAGCATGAGTTTTGAGATGATCATGTGTCATTCACATCTGTTTTGAAAAAAACGTCTCTCCTAACCAAAAGTGATGTTTCCTCCACGAGCAAACGTCAAAAAGTCATAATGTGACTGCAGCATAAGTTTTGAGATGATCATGTGTCATTCACATCTGTTTTGATAAAAACGTGTCTCCTGACCAAAAGTGATGTTTCCTCCACGAGCAAACGTCAAAATCGTCATAATGTGACTGCAGCATGAGTTTTCAGATGATCATGTTGCATTCACCTCTGTTTTGAGAAAAATGTGTCTCCTGACCAAAAGTGATGGTTTCCCCACGAGAAGACATCAAAAACGTCATAATGTGACAGCAGCATAAGTTTAGAGATGATCATGTGTCATTCACCTCTGTTTTGAGAAAAATGTGTCTCCTGACCAAAAGTGATGGTTTCCCCACGAGAAGACGTCAAAAACGTCATAATGTGACCGCAGCATGAGTTTTCAGGTGATCATGTTGCATTCACCTTTGTTTTGAAAAAAATGTGTCTCCTTCCCAAAAGTGATGGTTTCCCCACGAGAACACGTCAAAAACGTCATAATGTGAGCGCAGCATGAGTTTTCAGATGATCATGTTGCATTCACCTCTGTTTTGAAATAAATGTATCTCCTGACCAAAAGTGATGGTTTCTGTTAGGTTCAAACAACCTGAAACACGAGAAACACAAATGAGGCAAAGACAACAGTTTAGAAATTTACTTGCAAGGAGAACGGAGAGATGTGCTCAGTTACAGATCTCCAACACGTTCTGACGCACAACTTCCGCCATCCTTCTTTTATTGAGATTAGGAGGTCCCTAGTTACAGAAGTCAAATGTGTCTAAGGGAGGGGGAAAACACAAGATAGCAGGTCTCCAACAGAGCAAGAGACTGTAAATCATAATGGTGAGATTATACGTAGGCCTTCACTGTTTTGATTAGCTTAGCTCACAAACAGCACATTCTTCTATATCAGACAGATTAAGAGAACATCTCCTGTGTCATGCTCTGCAGCTCTGTCTCCAGTCAATGCCACTTCTCCAACAGCCGCTGCATTTCTGTCGCCATCGACCAGAGAAGTTCGAGTTGACATATCAAGCATCATGAACATTAAGCATTAGCAAATAATAAGAAACATTAAGTAATGAGAGACAGTATAACAAGAATAAGGAATATAACAAGGCAAAAGCAAATAAGAGATAACTTTAACATAATGGATCTAACATTTCCCTCCTGTTTATCACATATTTGCTTCACATTCTCATAGTTATTTAACAATCTCTTCCAGTAGATTTTCAAAGTCATGTTTATGAACACAAATACATTTACACTCAGGGGAAAATTAGCTCAAGTCCCTCATAGTTTTCAGAGTCTGTAGTCAAATCCAGCTCGTCTGTAAATTAAGGGATTCAGCCATACGGTTTTCCATGGGAGCGATAGCTGTGGTGATAAGGCGGTTAATAAGAGAACGCAGGCAGGGAACACAACAACATCCACACAAGGTAAGGATTGCAGCAAAAACAGCTACAGAAATTAGAATAGATGTAACCAAATGTCTTATACTTCCCAAACACATTCATCCACTCGTCCCACATCGCGGTCTTTGCTCCTGAGTGCTCCTTCATCTTGCTGTTCAGGGTGCGAAGGCCTTCTATGGCCAGTGTGAGACTCCCATCCGACGCAATGTTGTTAGGAATGAAGGTGCAACATTGATCTCCGAACACAGCACACACACACACCACCTTTCTCAGCTGACAACATATCCACTGCGATCCTGTTCTGGAATGCCATAAGGGAAGTAGCCGACAGTTGGCTGTGAACAGCCTCAAAACCGCTCTGAGTCCAATTTCCTAAACGTTGAACATTGTAATGGATGTAGTTGATTCTGTCTATGTTCTTATTTATTGTACACCACTAACAAATAGAAGATTCAAAACCAGCAGCTACTTGATCCACTAATTTATAGCCATTTGGAACACTGCGTGGAACACTGATAGCATCAATACATGTAGGAATATTATACGTAGGAACATTTTCAGATTGCCATGCAGCTCTTTTGTTACGACGTCACTGTTCAGGCATAAATCTATGCGTGTGAGTGACTAATTGATCAGCCGACGTAGGAAAAACAGAAATTAGAATAAGAAGTGTTTTTAAGCACATAGTCCCGTAGCTCTCATAGGCAATGTATCAAACAGTCTCTCATCCCCACACCACCACCAGAAATAAAATAAATAACAGAGACACAACTTCAGAAACTTATAATGCATGCATGAGCCGCAGGGTGCAACAAATGAACTTTCCAACAGACAAAAAACATACATCATTTTACAGTAAGAACAGTTTTTCGTTTTGCATTAAAAAATTGTATCAGAGCTACTTTCAGAACGAAAAAAGCGATTAAAGAGGTGTTAAAGAAGTGAAGCTGAAATAATGGAGCTGGTGAGCTTCAGGTGAATGAAAAGTTTACAGGTCAAATACAGCGTAAGAGCTGACCTGCTGTTGCCACCTTGGTCCTTTAGGTTGTTATTTGCGCTTCGCTTGTCATGCTGTATTTTGGTAACATTCAATCTTAGACCTGGGGGTTTACAGAGGTATCATACAAATAAAAACAAACAGATGAAGAAAAAACACACTCCCAAACATTTAATTGCATTCTGTAGCCACTTGGGAGTCATTTGAACTTATTTGATTTCAACTGAGTTGGAGACTTTGTATAACTATTGTGATTATCAGGAATACTATGATTACAATTAGCACCGAGGCTAGTATGCTACAGCATCAGCCAATCTTCTGTATTTTTCTCCCTTTTTTTTTTTCCCCTAAAAATTATCTTTTGTTTATTTTACTCGTTGCTGTCCTTGTGATGTTTATGAAATCGGCACACTATTTATGGACCATAACCTGTTGAAGTAGCCTCCCTAAATGAGTCGGCGGCTCTTAAAACTTCACTGACTTTCGGGTCTACCCAGACTCTATTCGTCTAAGTCCACCCTATTATCAGACTTTGCATCACCTTCCCGGTCGGAGTTTTCAACAGAAATGACCTTCTTGCAATGACTGAGGTGTACCCAGGTTGATCTTTCAGCTATTTTAGCAGCAGTAGGTGTAGACAAAAGAACTTGGTCAGGTCCTTCCCACTTAAGAGAATACCAGTGTTTTGTTTTGTGTTGTTTTTGTTTTTTTACGCTTCTCACTAGGACCCAATCGCCTGGCTCCACCGGTTGGATTTTCTGTTGGGAGACAGAGGGCGTCTCAGTTTCATGACCTTGTTTTTGTTTTTATAACATTCTTCTCAGCTAGATTAGACTCATCATTTGTCTCCCAGTAGTTTTTGAACTGAGGAAGCCTGTACGGTCTTCCAAATAAGATCTCATAAGGAGTTAGGCCTGCGGTGCTTGTAATGTTTATATGGAGCTTAGCCAAATCAACACATTGTCCACGGTCTCCCCGTCTCTTCCATGCATTTTTTCAGTCGATTTTTAATAGTGCCATTAGTTCTTTCAACTAAGCCTGCGCTCTGAGGATGATAGGAGCAATGGTGTTTTAAATCAATATGACACATAACACTGATCTTTTTAACAATTTGATTTACAAAATGAGTACCGTTATCAGAGTAAATTTTTTCTTCACTTTTATTTAATTCTATGAAGTCCATATGTATAGTTTGGAACGGATATTGGGGAGCAGGAAATTTTCCTCTCCTGGGTCTCAGATTTCCCTGTGAATTGTGTTTCGCACACGTCAGACATGTTCTACAAATTTTTTTGAATAAGAATTGAATCCATAGGTTGTATAATGCTGCTGTATCTGTCCTACCATCCCTCCTGTTGAGACATGTGTTACACCATGGCTCAATATAGCAGCATATTTACACAGATTTTCTGGTAGGATAGATTTTCCTGCTGGTCATACATAGATTATTCTTTTAAGGTTGCTCATTTTTCTTTGATGAGCCATCTACAAACAAAAATGCTCCAGCTTTTAAAGGTTGATCTAAATCACTTCTACTTTTTGCAGTTTGTTCAGCTAATTCTTGGCAGTCACGTGGTGCTCCGTCATCTGTTTTGTGCCTTTCCTATGTCTTTCCTATGGCTATATCTCTCAACTTACTTTGTTTTCTTATGAGGCAAAATAATAAAACACAGGACTAGCAGAGTTCTCCTATCAACTCTTTCAATGGCTTAGTCCTCCATTCACACACAAACACAATTTCCTATTTTCTTAACTTAATTATGTCTAAGTTATAACCTACTTAATTAATGGCTAAGTATAAACAACACTATAGAAGCACTCGTTTCCACAGCCATAGATGCTGCGATTACAGCTTTCAGTGTGGAAGAGCACATGCTACAGGGTCAAGTTTAGACGAGAAATATGCTATTGGTTTCATTTTAGTCAACCCACATTGTTGAGCTAAGACTGAGGTCATAAAATGTCCTTTGGAATCAACCATCTGAACAAAAGGTTTGCTGTAATCTGGCAAGGCTAAAGCTGTGCTCGACACTAAAGCTTCTTAATGTCACGGAAGGCCTTTCTGCATTCATTTTCAGTCCATTTTATTGAAGAAGTCATTTTTAAATCTTCTTCATACATCATTTTTAGCAACGGTGCTGTAATTTCAGCATAATTTGGCACCCAGTTGCGGCAATAATTAGTTAGTCCTAAAAAGGACATCATTTGCTTTTTAGTTTGTGGTTTTGGAGCTTGCAGAATAGCTGTTTTACGGCCTTCTATGATAGTTCTTCCTCCTGCACTCAGGTTGGGACCCAAGTACTTTACTTCAGTTTTGCACAGCTGTAGTTTACTTTTGCTTACTTTATGGCCTTCTTCTGTTAAATGTTTAAGAAGTGCTATGGTGTCTATTTTACATGCTTCTAAGGTTTCAGATGCTAATAAATCATCATCTCCATAAATCAATACTTGACTCCCACTGGGAGGGTGAAATTTAGCCATACTTGCTGTCATCATCTGAGAATAAATAGTTGGGCTTTCACAATAACCTTGGGGTAATCTGGTGTAAGTGTAACGTTTGCCTTCATATGTGAATGCAAACCAAAACTGACTGTCTTTATCAACAGGTACATAAAAAAAGGCATTGCTGATATCAACTACAGTAAAAACGTTAGCTTTCGGATCTAAAGAATTCAGGAGCGTATATGGATCTGGAACGCAGGGAGCTCTCTGTATTACTGCATCATTTACGGCTTGTAAGTCCTGAACCATGCGCCATCCTGCAGATGGGGTTTGTTTCTTTACTGGAAAAATGGGAGTATTACATGGTGAATCATCACATTTAACGAGAACTCCTGCTGTGATTAGATCATGTATTACAGGTTTGATGCCCTCACGAGCATCCGTTTTTAATGGATATTGCCTCACACGAGGCCTGTACTCGCTTTTAGGTCTAATTTGTACTGGTAATACTCCTTTAATCAATCCTACATCAGAGGGTCCTACTGACCACAATTTAGTGGGTATTTCTTCAAGCCAATCATCCTCTTCCTGTGTCAAAAGGACATCAGCCATGATTTCATCTTCTAGAAAATATCATCGTCGTTCATAGTGGATCATGTCACCGTTGTTGTCATCATGCAGTCCGCTGTTTGCTCTAAAAACTTTAGTCATTCTGGCTTGATACTCTTCGAAAAGCTCATCCTCTCTTTGTTTAACACGGTTAATTTCCACATAATTTGCTCTCTTAGCGAAACAATTTCGAGTTCTTAATACAAGAGCATTGACTCTGTTTGTCAATTCACCATCATCATGTTTTAGCACCTAATTTTTTTTTTTGTTTGTTTGTTTTGGATTCCAGTCTCCTCTTACATGAGTCCAGTTAGAACCCAGAGCTGTCATCCAGATCTGTTGAACCTCTGCACCATTAGGGTGATAGGCTCTTCTCACATTTTCCATACCTTCTATAAAGAGTTCTATGTCTTCCTTATGGGAAGGCACACCTTCTATGGCTTTTTTTAACATCCTCCATTGTCCAAGTTCTATAGACTAGCATTACAGGTTGGTTTGCTTCAGCATTTGGATTAGCTACTTCAATCATGGGGTACATATCTTCCATTGGAGGAGTGCTCGTTTCACTTAGATTATTCAATTTTGGGACTGCTGGAGTCAGTGCTTGTCCTAATGTCTTTTGACCACGCATACCCAAAGGGGTGCGCTGAGCGTGTAATTCTAAGTGTATCAGTGGGTGGAGGGTCTAATGTCTGTGGTGTATATGTCGGTGGCAATGCACACGATTCACGAAGGTCAGGATACAAGCCTCCCACCCCTGCTGCTCTCTGTTCTACATCCGCTTCCCCTTTCTCTGCCGACTTATCTGTTGCCTGCTCTGTCTGTCTGTGCGCGCGTCTGCTCACTGCGCCTGTTTCATCATCCTCTTTCCTGTGAAACATTAACTGTTTGTTCTCAACCTCGTCCTTTCCCTCCTTTGCCTCCATTTTCGACTTACTTCGTCCCTTCTCTCTCCTTAACGCTAACTGTAACCAAAACTCAGTATCCTCATAACCGCATTTTTTCATCTTTTTTGGATTATTTTTAGTTCGCTCTTTTATTTCATCTTGTAGGGCTGTTATTTGTTGCGAATTTAGCTGTCCTTTGAACCCATAATCAGTTATCCACTTGTCTAAATACGTGAGTTTCTTTGGATTTTGTCCGTCGATGAATTTCCCATCCTTACACCGCAATTCATCTCTGGGCCTTTGTTTACTTTTACTTGTCCCCATTTTTTTCTTTTTTTTCTTTTTGAGGATTTCGATTTTTACTCTTAGCTCTACTTTTCAATCTGCTTTTTATTACGATTTTTTTTTATTTTTTTTTTATTTTATGAGTTAGCCTTATCCTAATTTTTTTGTTGTTGTTTTTTTATTAAGAATTTGGTCCAGTCTTGCACATAGGGTGACCTAAAACTGGGATGTTGATCTCAGTGGGGTGATAATTAATCAAACCGTTGTGGTACTTCTCACTTCAACTCTTTCGAGTGGAGAGTCTTGCCTCTGCATCCACAAGGGCCTTATCACTTACAGTCCCACTGCTTTGGTATGATTGAAAATACCTAGTGGTATTTAACAATCCTTTCACACTCACAATCACTCTGGATGATTTGTCGTGACTTAATTTCTTTTTCACGTGGCCAGGACTCCCTCGCCCTGCCTTGGTACTTCCCTTAGTACTCATATTTACCTGCCATTGACTAGTATTCACAGGGTTTGTTTCTCATTGCGTCTTACAGAGGACTTTCGGGTTCCTCTCTCCCAAAACACTGCCTTAGTGTCTATCGCAATTTTTACATTAAGTCCCCGACAATCATCACACACACACACTTTTGAATTCAAGACATGCTCACCACTGTTGCCTTTTCCTCCTGGAATTCCGTCAACCATCAGGGTCCAATCAGTGAGCTGAAGCCCAGTCCCGGAAAGGGAATCTTAGGTCGCTTTGAGGCGGCCTGCCGTGGCCACGGTCTTTCCTGAGGTTCAGCCTCACCCACCGGACCCTTCAGGTGTGTTGGAATCCGGCTCGAAGGACCAAAATGTTAGGTTCAAACAACCTGAAACACGAGAAACACAAATGAGGCAAAGACAACAGTTTAGAAGTTTACTTGCATGGAGAACGGAGAGATGTGCTCAGTTACAGATCTCCAACACGTTCTGACGCACAACTTCTGCCATCCTTCTTTTATTGAGATTAAGAGGTCCCTAGTTACAGAAGTCAAATGTGTCTAAGGGAGGGGGAAAACACAAGATAGCAGGTCTCCAACAGAGCAAGAGACTGTAAATCATAATGGTGAGATTATACGTAGGCCTTCACTGTTTTGATTAGCTTAGCTCACAAACAGCACATTCTTCTATATCAGACAGATTAAGAGAACATCTCCTGTGTCATGCTCTGCAGCTCTGTCTCCAGTCAATGCCACTTCTCCAACAGCCGCTGCATTTCTGTCGCCATCGACCAGAGAAGTTCGAGTTGACATATCAAGCATCATGAACATTAAGCATTAGCAAATAATAAGAAACATTAAGTAATGAGAGACAGTATAACAAGAATAAGGAATATAACAAGGCAAAAGCAAATAAGAGATAACTTTAACATAATGGATCTAACAGTTTCCCCTCGAGAACACGTCAAAAACGTCATAATGTGAGCGCAGCATGAGTTTTCAGATGATCATGTTGCATTCACCTCTGTTTTGAAATAAATGTATCTCCTGACCAAAAGTGATGGTTTCCCCACGAGAAAACGTCAAAAACGTCATAATGTGACCGCAGCATGAGTTTTCAGGTGATCATGTTGCATTCACCTTTGTTTTGAAAAAAATTTGTCTCCTTCCCAAAAGTGATGGTTTCCCCACGAGAACACGTCAAAAACGTCATAATGTGAGCGCAGCATGAGTTTTCAGATGATCATGTTGCATTCACCTCTGTTTTGAAATAAATGTATCTCCTGACCAAAAGTGATGGTTTCCCCACGAGCAGACGTCAAAAACGTCATAATGTGACTGCAGCATACGTTTTGAGATGATCATGTGTCATTCACATCTGTTTTGATAAAAACGTGTCTCCTGAGGTCATATATGGTTTTTAAAAAGCCATTATTAAATATTCTTCACACAGATGTTTTTCTTCACGTGCTGTGGAAATATGGAATTTGTGTTGACACAGAAATCACATCCACAGATGATATTCAAATTATGGCTTTTTTGAACCATATATGACCTCTTTGCAGTGGGTTAGTGTGACTGCATAGGTCAGTGGTTTAAGCCGCTGACTTCTTTGCCGAAGGTTGTTGGTTAGAATCCAGGCACGACTTTGGTTTGAAGAATCAATGTTCTTCACACACGTTTTGGGTTTTACCGTGGTGACTGTCATGCATTGCATCACAATTTTTAGGACCAAGTATCCTCTTTAGAAATTACTATATGGTGGGAAAGAGGATCGTATGACAGCTTATAAATCAGCACCCCTGTAACTATTCCAGCAATGAATCACAAACTAAACATGGAAAAAGTTATATAATTGATGTATAAAAAAAACAAAAACATATGTGTGAAGAACATTGATTCTTCGAAACAAAGTCCGGCCTGGATTCGAACCAACAACCTCCGGCAATAAAGTCAGTGGCTTAAACCACTGACCTATGAGGTCACACTAAACCACTGTAAAGAGAGGTCATATATGGTTTTAAAAAAGCCATGATTAAATATTCTTCACACAGATGTTTTTCTTCACGTGCTGTGGAAATATGGAATTTGTGTTGACACAGAAATCACATCCACAGATGATATTCAAATTATGGCTTTTTTGAACCATATATGACCTCTTTGCAGTGGGTTAGTGTGACGGCATAGGTCAGTGGTTTAAGCCGCTGACTTCTTTGCCGAAGGTTGTTGGTTCGAATCCAGGCAGGACTTTGGTTTGAAGAATCAATATTCTTCACACAAGTTTTGGTTTTACTGTGGTGACTGTCATGCATTGCATCACAATTTTTAGGACCAAGTATCCTCTTTAGAAATTACTATATGGTGGGAAAGAGGATCGTATGACAGCTTATAAATCAGCACCCCTGTAACTATTCCAGCAATGAATCACAAACTAAACATGGAAAAAGTTATATAATTGATGTATAAAAAAACAAAAACATATCTGTGAAGAATATTGATTCTTCGAAACAAATTCCAGCCTGGATTCGAACCAACAACCTCCGGCAATAAAGTCAGTGGCTTAAACCACTGACCTATGAGATCACACTGAACCATTGCAAAGAGAAGTCATATATGGTTTTAAAAAAGCCATGATTAAATATTCTTCACACAGATGTTTTTCTTCACGTGCTGTGGAAATATGGAATTTGTGTTGACACAGAAATCACATCCACAGATGATATTCAAATTATGGCTTTTTTGAACCATATATGACCTCTTTGCAGTGGGTTAGTGGGACTGCATAGGGCAGTGGTTTAAGCCGCTGACTTCTTTGCCGAAGGTTGTTGGTTCGAATCCAAGCAGGACTTTGGTTTGAAGAATCAATATTCTTCACACACTTTGGGTTTTACCGTGGTGACTGTCATGCATTGCATCACAATTTTTAGGACCAAGTATCCTCTTTAAAAATTACTGTATGGTCAGAAAGAGGATTGGACGACAGCTTATAAATCAGGACCCCTGTAACTATTCCAGCAATGAATCACAAACTAAAAAGGGAAAAAGTTATATAATTGATGTATAAAAAAACATATGTGTGAACAATATTGATTCTTCAAACCAAAGTCCCGCCTGGATTCGAACCGACAACCTTCGGCAAAAAAAAGGCAGTGGCTTAAACCACTGACCTATGAGGTCACACTGAACCACTGCAAAGAGAGGTCATATATGGTTTTAAAAAAGCCATGATTAAATATTCTTCACACAGATGTTTTTCTTCACGTGCTGTGGAAATATGGAATTTGTGTTGACACAGAAATCACATCCACAGATGATATTCAAATTATGGCTTTTTTGAACCATATATGACCTCTTTGCAGCGGGTTAGCGTGACTGCGTAGGTCAGTGGTTTAAGCCGCTGACTTCTTTGCAGAAGGTTGTTGGTTCGAATCCAGGCACGACTTTGGTTTGAAGAATCAATATTCTTCACACACGTTTTGGGTTTTACCGTGGTGACTGTCATGCATTGCATCACAATTTTTAGGACCAAGTATCCTCTTTAGAAATTACTATATGGTGGGAAAGAGGATCGTATGACAGCTTATAAATCAGCACCCCTGTAACTATTCCAGCAATGAATCACAAACTAAACATGGAAAAAGTTATATAATTGATGTATAAAAAAACATATGTGTGAAGAATATTGATTCTTCGAAACAAATTCCGGCCTGGATTCGAACCAACAACCTCCGGCAATAAAGTCAGTGGCTTAAACCACTGACCTATGAGATCACACTAAACCATTGTAAAGAGAAGTCATATATGGTTTTAAAAAAGCCATGATTAAATATTCTTCACACAGATGTTTTTCTTCACGTGCTGTGGAAATATGGAATTTGTGTTGACACAGAAATCACATCCACAGATGATATTCAAATTATGGCTTTTTTGAACCATATATGACCTCTTTGCACTGGGTTGGTGTGACTGCATAGGTCAGTGATTTAAGCCGCTGACTTCTTTGTGGAAGATTGTTGGTTCGAATCCAGGCACGACTTTGGTTTGAAGAATCAATATTCTTCACACACGTTTTGGGTTTTACCGTGGTGACTGTCATGCATTGCATCACAATTTTTAGGACCAAGTATCCTCTTTAGAAATTACTATATGGTGGGAAAGAGGATCGTATGACAGCTTATAAATCAGCACCCCTGTAACTATTCCAGCAATGAATCACAAACTAAACATGGAAAAAGTTATATAATTGATGTATAAAAAAACAAAAACATATGTGAAGAATATTGATTCTTCGAAACAAAGTCCGGCCTGGATTCGAACCAACAACCTCCGGCAATAAAATCAGTGGCTTAAACCACTGACCTATGAGACCACACTAAACCACTGTAAAGAGAAGTCATATATGGTTTTAAAAAAGCTGTGAGGATGAAGTTTTGATCACCCGCGCTGTTCGTTCACTAGACTCAGAGTAACCACGCAAACAACTGGAGTCCTTTGCAAAGGGGGAGCCGAGCAGCAGTTCAAGCTTCCTCTGTCAACTCCGTTCGTCTGCTGCTCGCTCACCTCTTTTATTGGTGCAAACAGAATGGGTGTCTCAACAGGATATCATAATTCATTGTCTTCTGACATCTTTACAAACTTCTCTAATCCTGACCAACAGGATACATCTGAGTGCTGAGCTTGATAGTAAGCAGCTTCAGCACTTTTACGACACTCTCATGTTCTTCTTTCCTATCAACATTCCTCAAACACTCAAAGTCTACATACAATAGCATTTAAAGATAATACTAATAACAACAATAACAATAATCCTTCTCACATTTCCCTCCTGTTTATCGTTAAATGCGTCTAGATTTTCATCATCAGTATTACATCTTTACATTTTCATGAAATTTCAATGCATTACGTCATTTTCCTAGAAACACATTTCTTACACTCAGAATTCAACATGTGTACAGCTTAAGACATCTTGAACATTTCTTTTACATCTTGTATTACATTGATCCATTCTTCTTCCGATTCCTCTTCATCGTCGTCCAGTAGAGATTGTTCTTCCACCTGCAGCAAAGTACTAGTAACAACTGATCCCACGAGCCGGCCAATGCAACCCCGGACAAGAGGTACTAGCCTCTTTCTGTCCCTGATTACCTCCCTCCTGTCGGAAGTTCCAAAGGCCAAAACTCACGAGTCCTGCCGTCACAGTACTCACCACAATCAGGAAGAACAACTTCATTTCCTTTTAGAGCTTCTTCACAGGTTCCGACAGGGTTCAGCCGTTGCTGGACCTATACAGGCCGTCAGCCGTTTACGGACAGTCCGCCACTGCTCCCTCGCCTTCACCTGGAAGAATTTTCTGTTTCTTACAATGGGAAAGGTGTATCCACGACAGTTTCCCATCCACTCGAACTGCAGTCTTTGTGGTCAGCTGTACTTGATAAGGACCTTCCCATCTAGGCGTGTTCCACCTCTTCCGCACGAACTTCTTCACCCACACGTAGTCGCCCGGTTGAATGGGTTCCTGGGGGGTGGAATCTGTGGAAGACACAGGACTAGGCAGAACATTTACTGTATTCACACATCGGTTAAGTAACACTTTTTTCAGATAATCTGCTATTGTTTCCTCAACATGTTCTAACTCATTTGTTGTTGCAAAGTATGGTAGGCAATAAGGCCGCCCATATAATGCTTCAAAGGGTGTGATGTGATTTTCTTGTGTGGTGTTATGTGCATCCATAATTTCACCAGGTCGAGACAAAACATCCAGTTCTTTCCTGTCTCGTCCATACATTTCTTCAGTCTGTTCTTAATAGTACCGTTGACTCTTTCAACCAACCCTGCACTCTGAGGGTGGTATGCGCAGTGATTCTTCAAATCAATGTCCAAAGTTACTCCTACAGTTTTCACTATCTCATTTACAAAATGGCTTCCATTGTCGCTCCAGATGACCTTCGGGATGCCAAACCTGGGAATGATTTCTCTACATAGGACTTTTGCCACTGTCAGTGCATCTGCTTTTGCCGTGGGGAAAATTTCCACCCACCTAGTAAATCCATCTAACACTACTAGACAATATTGTTTACCTTCACATGGTGTTAGCTGAATAAAATCTAGAAAAACTGTGTGAAATGGATGATTTGGCAATGGTGTAGTGCCTGCAGGGGCCTTAAGGGCTCCCTGTGGGCTGTGTTTTACACAAATAACACATTGTGAACAAAATTTTTTTAAGTATGTATGAAGTCCTATAGTGTAATAATGTTCATTAACCATCTGTACCATCCCTCCTGTTGAGACATGGCATGGCCCATGGCTCACTAATGCTGCCCATTTATGCATATTTCGGGGAAGGATTGGTTTGTTTCCTATGGTTAATAGTCCTTTATCATCCAGTTTGGCTCCTCGCTTCTTCCATGTGGCCTTTTCCTTTTCTGGAGCACTTTGTTGCATTTCTTTTAGAATATCATTATCTGCAGGTTCTAGGCTAAATGATTCCTCATTATCAAGAAGTGTGTTGTTATTTGCTGCAGCCTTTGCGGCTCTGTCAGCAAAGGCATTGCCTTGTGAGACTGCGTCTGTGTTGTTAGTATGTGCAGTGCATTTACATACAGCTATTTTACGTGGCTGCTGTATTGCAGCTAATAACTTTTTTAACAGTTCTGCATGCATGACCGGTTTGCCCGTCGAAGTTTTCATCCCTCTTAAATTCCATTGTTGAGCAAACACAAACAGCGTGGAAAATGCATATTGACTATCTGTGTAAATGGTAACATCTTGTCCTTTGCTTAATTCACAAGCACGTGTGAGTGCGACGAGTTCTGCAGCTTGAGCAGAATAGGAGGAGGGAAGTGATTTCGCCTCCACCACCTCAGTTGCTGTGACTACTGCATAGGCAGTTCTAGTGCGTCCACAGTCATCCTTTCTCGATAGAGAAGAAATGGGCTACTTCTTGTCAAAGTGACAGGTTGACCTTCCCCTGAACCCGCCCACATCTGTTCCCCCCCCCCCCCCTACCCCACCTCCCTTTCCCGCCGTTCCCGCCATTCTCCCTCCCGCCTGTTTTTAAAAAGGGCATCAGTTACAAAACAGTTACAAAACAGTTTTGCCATAGTCCTGGCATAGCCATCTGTGGACAACATGAGTAGTTCTACATCCGTGATTGGTGAGACGGCTGTGACCGTTATAAGAGAATTGTGTGGAAAAGTAGTTGAAAAATCCACGGTGTTTGTACAGCGTTCTCAGGCGTCACCTTCTGAGCCTTTGCAGCAAGAATGGTCTTTGGAGCCTTATAGTCAAACAGGGAGTTTTGGGTATGTGTTCCGTTACAAGACGGGGGAGCTGATTCTCTATCAGCGGGAAGAATCTTCCAGTGAGGGGCCTATGTTGTCGGCTACGATGTCTTCCAATGACTGGGGTGTGTTGAAACTGATCAAACCGAGAATGGTGTGTGTGACTGAAGAAGGCTGTGAAGAAAGAAACAACACAGAACAGAAACCTTCCACAGAACAAACATTTTGTGAAACATTTGTGAAAACTAGAGAAGAGAAAACTATTGGAGAAAGTTAGACTGTTAGAACCCTAACACTGTGGTTCAGAAGAAAAGAGAAAAGAGTTGGTGGCCTCAAGTAAGAAATTTAGGGGCCTACGTTGTCTTCCGGTGTCCGAGGTGTGTAACTGAAGAAGCTTAAATCCCCTGGAGACCTGGAGGCCCTCCTGGAGAAAAACATTCTTAACATGAGTTATATCGCCTGAACCTGTTGTTTGGTAGAGTTCCCGTGTAGGGAGGTATCCCCATGGGGGCTACATCACCACCAGTTGGTCCACCGGGGCAGTCGTCAATATCAGACTTTTCGGCGCCAATCAACTTTTTTTTTTAAAGCGAATATATACATGATCATCTCACAGTCATTAGCTCAGTCCTCCAGAACTTCATCGGAAGCTTCACCGTCTGCGAGCGCGTGTAACAAACAAAGATGGCTGCAAAGATGACTACTGGTAAGCCTCAAATTCTCCAAACTTTTTCTCTGTAGTTTTCTAAATAGTTTTAGAAAACTATTAATGAATGAACTATTAATGATTAACTACTATTTACGAATAACTGTGTTTTAGAAGTTACAGTAGAGGTTCACCATATGCCAATTTATCCTGGTAAGCAATCCGTGATCTTTTTAACCTGAAAGTTGTTCTATTTTTATTCTAGATTTTTAAGTGTAACTTTCTGTATCTTTAAAGTCAGCGCCGATGAGTTTGAAGGAATAACCCTCACGCAAACAGACATTGGTATTTTACATACAGTTTTTTTTTTGTTTTGTTTTGTTTTGTTTTTTATGAACAGCTCAGTTGTTCATAGATTGCTGAAATATAACTTTTTATGATACATTTTTCAGATCTGTTAGCCAGGGCTGAAAGATTGGTATCCGAAGACAACCAAGAAACTGAAAAAGCAGTAAAAGCATTGCTGTGTTCTGAAACCCCACTCCCCGTGCAGGGGACAAATTGCTGTGTAACTGAAATTGGTGAAATTGAGATTGAGAGGGAAACCTCGGCACTTCAACATGGGACTGACTCAAGTAAGCAGACGAACAAACTCTCCAGAAGACGTGTGAGACAGCCAGGAGGACCGAAGTCGACTGTACAAGGTAATATATTTATCTGTGATTAGAAGTATATACAAAATATGTGCCGTTTTGATGATTTGTATTTTAACGATTTTCCCCTCTGTCTAAACAGAACCATCAAAACAGAACCTTCAAACGTGCACCTCTCTGAGCACTGTGACTCCCACGGCCTTTCCACCCTCCCGTGAACCTTCTGCCCCTGCGAGGAGACGTAGAATACGGCAAGCGTGTACCACTCTGACCCCTGTACTTACAGCGGCACCAGATCCTTTCGAACCTGCGAGGCCGATAAGGAGACGTAGGAACCAGAGACACAAGTCTAACATTGTCAGGAGATTGTTTGATGGTATATTTTATACTATATCTTCTTGACTAATAATAATAATAATATATAAAAAAAATAATAACTCATCTCTCATCTAATTACAGATTCAGGGTTGAGATTAAACGAGAGCGTTCCTGAACCGTCCTTCGACAGGGTGGAGGGGGATACAGTCGGATACATTCATCCCCAACAACAGCACGAGCACCACGAGAGCGTTCCTGAACCGCTCTGTGACAGTGTGGAGGGGGATACAGGCTGCTACATTCATTCCCAACACCCCCAAGACAAGGTAGTGCTGGAGATTTTCAATAATGTCATACGGTATATTGTTTCCTCCAATTGTAACCAAAGGTGTACTAAAACAGTGTTGAAAAAGCTGTAATTTTTTTTTTCCTTTTTCTGTCTTTTGTTTAAGATATGGATGAGGATTTCAATGTTGAATATTTTAATCAAGTACCGAATGCTTTACAAATAGCTGTTGATCAATTAAGTGATGAGGATTTCAATGTTGAATATTTTAATCAAGTACCGAATGCTTTACAAATAGCTGTTGATCAATTAAGTGAAATTCCAATCTCCATTCCAATAAATTTACAATTTACAGAGCAAAATGAAAACGTCCTAGAACTTGACACCTTACAACTCATAAATGATGCCCTCGAAAACCTTAATGCAGTTAATGCAGTAGAGTTTGAAAATCATTCTCCTTCATCAGCTCTCCACACGCAAAGTGATCATGTCTTACATGCGGTAACAATCAGATCAGAGACGGATTCAGCAGAGACACAATCGGCTCTTCCTAACCCCCCTCCTAAACTTTCTCCTCAGCAAGGGGGAGGAGGGCTAGGAGAAAATCCATCCGATCTCTCTCCTGAGCGGGGTGAGAGGTTTTTTAATGATTTTAACACATGGAGAACAAGACGCTCCTTTAACATTCCCACTCGGGGAAATGTGCCTGACATTGCAACATTCTATCGAGATGTAACAGGGGTTATCAGCGAATTGGTGGATGTTGCCAGACGACATAGTAGTCGCAATGATTTAATACAGTTGGAGGTGGTGGGTGAAAACGTACACAATCATGTTACAGTTGCTGTGGATGAACAAGGTGAAAATATTCTACCGGCTTTTAATGGAATGCTAGATCGGATTGTGCAGTCAAACGGTATCATTTCATCGGATGAGAATATAGAATTCATCCTTCACGTGGTGCAGAACCCAGGAGGAGGTGCCAAACGTAAGATGGAGAAAACTCTAGACTGTGAAATCATTGACAAAAAAAGACGTCACTTATTTATCGTAGACAACAGAGACAACCAGCTTTGCTTCGCCATCAGTCTAGCTCACGTTATCTACCCGAAACTTACTGAAAGAGAATGCCTTCATATTGCGAGGAAGTTGCAGCATCAGGCTGGTTTAAATGATGAGACCCCCGTCACTTTCAGTGACATTGGTAAATTTGAAAATATTCTGGGGCGTAAAATTGTTGTGTTTTACAGAACATGCCACAGTAAACCCCTCTCACATTATGAGACAAAATTCTCTGATCGTTCCAATCAGTTGTTTCTCTTTTTACTACAAAATCACTATTATGGGATAAAAAATCTCAAAGCCTTCCTGGGGTCGTCAGTCTGTAATTATTGTTACAAGACTTTTAAGCACCCCTATACCCACTTTTGTAAAGGTTACTGCGCAGTGTGCAACGATCCTGCCTGCCCCACAGAAGGGTTCAACACAGTGGTTTGCTCTGACTGTAACAGAACGTGTCGCTCACCCTCTTGTTTCACCAGACACAAATTAGTCGGTTCAAGCAGAAAGTCCAGCCTCTGCGACCAAATCAAAAAATGCGCACGATGCGAACTATACTACAGTGTCAATTTGTCGTTAGACGATGCAAAGCATCGCTGTGCGGTGAAAAAATGTAAAATCTGTGGTGAAAAACTGCAGAGCGACTCTAAAGTCGATCATAGTTGTTACATTCCTACCCTCCAACCAGACATCTCACATCCTGATTTGGTTTTTTATGATTTTGAAACATTTGTGGGTCAAAATGGAGAGCATGTTCCTTTTTTAGTGCATACAAAAACATCCAAAGGTGAAGAGAAGGCGTTTTATGGTCTTGACTGTGCTAAAATGTTTATTTTGCATTTCAGGAAGCCACGATACAAACAGAACATCTTTATAGCCCATAATGCCAAGGGGTTTGACAGTTATCTGGTGTTAAAAGGTATGTTGGAACTGGATGTGACGCCACAACAGATTCTGATGAACGGGAGTAAAATCCTCAGTTTTGAGGAATCCCATTATGGTCTCAAATTCATAGATTCCCTGTCATTTCTCCCCATGCGTCTCAGCGCTATGCCCAAAGCCTTAGGATTCACTGACAAGACCAAGGGGTATTTCCCACACAAATTTAGCTCAGAAATTCACCTCAATTACGTGGGGCCCTATCCCGTTCCGTCCGACTACGACGTAGATCGCATGACGGTGCGCGAACGGGAAGAATTTGACCCGTGGTACAACGAGGTCAGCCGAGGTACCTTTGACTTCAAAAAGGAGGCCTCGCTGTACTGTAAAAATGATGTTGACATTCTCACCCAGGGCAGTCTTAAATTTAGAGATCAGTTCCTAGGTGAGACGGGGGTAAACCCTTTTGATTCTATCACCATAGCCGGAGCCTGTATGAAGGTGTTTCGCACCAATTATCTGACTCCTAACACTCTGGCTATCCCCTGCCCTCACAACTATTTGAATCAGAGCAAAAGATTCTCTAGCGCATCGGTTCAATGGTTAGAATGGTTGATGCACAAAGAAAAAATCTTTATACAGCATGCTCTAAACATGGGTGAAAAACAGATTGGTGCATTTTTCGTAGACGGATATGCTGAGATTGACGGTGTAAAACATGTCTGGGAATTTCATGGATGTTTTTACCACGGCTGTCCCAGTTGCTTTGATCCCACAGTACAGTGCGATATGAGAGGCGTCACCTTTGGTGAACTGCACTACAAAAGTGAGAAGAGGGTGAGTGAGCTACAGACCACACATGGGGTTCGTGTTGTAGTCATGAGAGAACACACGTGGAACCAGATGAAAACAACATGCACGGAGGTTAAAGAATTTCTCCGTTGCTTTAACGCTCCTGAGCCTCTCAACCCCCGAAAAGCACTTTTCGGAGGTAGAACGAGCGCTTTAAAACTGCGACACACGGCAGCGCCCGATGAAACCATCCACTATGTTGATGTCACCTCACTGTACCCGTTTGTCAACAGTACTTGCTCTTACCCCTTTGGTCACCCCGTGATCATCTACAAAGATTTCGAGGACCCACGCAGCTACTACGGCTTCATCAGAGCCACTGTGTATCCTCCTCGAGGTCTTTTATTCCCCGTGTTACCGCACAAAAGTGAGGGAGATAAATTACTCTTTACACTGTGTCGCACCTGTGCCGAAACTAACAATGAGGGTGGCCCCTGCGAACACGACGATGAGGGCAGAGCTCTGACGGGGGTCTGGGTCACCGTTGAATTCATCAAAGCTCTGGAGGTGGGGTACAGGGTGGGTAAAATTACAGAAGTCTGGCACTTTGACAAGAGCAGCGACACTGTGTTTACCGACTACATACACACCTTTTGAAAGGAAAGCAGGAAGCCTCGGGTTACCCCGCTGAGGCGACGGACCGAGAGAGCAGGGAAAAATACATCAGGGACTATCAGGAGCATCAGGGCATTCTTTTAGATGCTGGCAAAATCGAGACCAATCCTGTGAAAAGACAGGTTGCTAAATTGTGTCTCAACAGTTTGTGGGGAAAGTTTGCACAGAGAGATAATTTGTTTAAAACCACCATTGTCTCAGATCCTAAAGAATTCTTTAGTTACATGTTTTCAGGTAAATACAAAGTCGAATACTTTTCCGTTCTCCACAGCAACAGAGCTCTCATCAGGTGGAAATACACCGACAGGTACGTTCAACCCCCAGGTAAACAGAGTAATGTTTTTATTGCAGCATTCACCACAGCACACGCACGACTGAAGCTGTACAGTTATCTGGAAAAACTACAAGACAGAGTGTTTTACATCGACACAGATAGTTTAATCTATCTGGTCAAAGAGGGTGAGAAACCTCTAGAGCTGGGTAACTATTTAGGTGACCTGACGGATGAACTGGATGGTGACAGCATTCAAGAGTTTGCAGCAGCGGGTCCCAAGAGTTACGCGTACCAAACACGAAATAAAAAGAAAGTCGTCATGCGTGTGAAAGGTATCACTCAGACCCGGGAATGTTGTGAGCGTGTGAGCTTTGACAGTGTCAGAGAGCTGGTGGAGGGTTACCTGAGTAATAAACAAGAGGGAAACACGATCGAGATCCGTCAACACAGCATCAGACGTGATAAAAAGGGTTTTGCATTGAGAAATGTGTCATTTGATAAAAAATTTAGGGTGGTGTATGACAAAAGACGACTCTTTGCTGACGGAACAACTCTGCCTTTCGGGTATTAGAAATGCAGGAAATTGAATTTGATCCTAGGTTTATCTTTCCTTTTTCTTGTTTAATCGTGGGTCCGAGCGGGTGTGGAAAGACCTATTTTGTAAAAAATGTATTGGAAAACTGTGACCGTGTAATAAATGTTGTACCTGACAATATCGTGTGGATTTATACCTCTTTTCAACCTATGTACACTGAACTGCAAAAGATGATTAAAAACATTAAATTTGTCAAAGGTCTGCCTGATTCTTTTGAAGATGAAACACTGTTTCCTCCTGATCAAAAGCATTTGATTATTTTGGACGATGTTATTTTTCAAGCCTCTGACCATCCTGAAGTGGTAAAGATTTTTACACAGTATCGCCACCACAGAAACATGAGTGTTATGATGTTGACTCAAAACGTGTTTCACCAGGGTAAACACAGTCGCACCATCAGTTTGAACAGCAATTATTTGGTCATGTTTAAAAACCCACGGGATAAACTACAAATGAATATATTGGCTCATCAGATTTTTCCATCACAAAAGACATTTTTCTTGGAGAGTTTTGAAGACGCCACAAAAGACCCTCACGGGTATTTAATAGTGGATCTCACCCCCGTCTGCCCAGATCCGTACAGACTGAGGACGGGTGTACTTCCTCACCAGCAAGCGGCCGTTTACATCCCCAGAGCGTCGACGTAGATCATCATGTCAGCGCGTATAAAAAGAAACGCACCCCTGTTGAAGGCCCTGTACCGTGCCACACCCAAGAAACGTAGAGACATTCTTATTCACAGCTCCCCGGATTTTATCCAGACACTGTGTGAGATTTCTTTAAATCTTCTAAAAGGAAACGTCCCCCTGACTCCTTCTCAATTTAAAAAACTGAAGAGACAGAAAAAAATTATCAAACTGTTGGCTGATAAAAGAACCAGTTTAAAGAGGAAGCAACAGGTTCTAAAGAAGCAGACGGGCGGATTTCTTTTACCTCTCCTCTCAGCGGTGGTACCTTTGATCGGGAACCTCGTCGGAGGATTGATACGAAAATGACTTTGAAAAAGGCCCAAAAAATGTTTCTCGTCACCCCTCATCAACTCAACCGCCTGACGCGACCCTCCCAGTCCATCAGAGATGTCGCGGAGGACGATTTGGACGCTAGGATGAGAGCCATCTTAAACGAGCAGGGGCTGAGCTCTCATGAAAAAATTAAAAAATATAACGCGTTACTGCAAAGATATCTGACCTTTGTGAAGCAGGATCAGACAGAGAATCTGACAGAGAATCTGACAAAGACGGAGGCAGAGGCAGATTCTGGGACGGACGTACGGACGTCCGATAGCATCATCGACGACGTGTTGCAGAGCCTCCCACCGCGAGATCGCAAGAACGCCGAATACGTCTTAAAGAAATTATCCGACCGTCACGATGTTTGGAATACAAAAGGGGAATTTGTGTACCGGGGCAACGTTGTAAAAGGGTCTCACATGATCGATCTATTCAAACGACTCTTGTTTCCTTTTAAAAAGAAAAAATCAGAGGGTTCTGAACCTCCCGGATGGACACATTTTTTAAATACTCTCTCAGAATTAAACATCCCTTTGTCTTCTATAAGTAACCCACAAGCGCGTAATCAATACCGACTCCTCAAGATGGATGCGATCGGATCTCAAGACTCTGAAACACCTGCGGATCTACCGTCAAAAACTAGAAGACGAACAAATGACCCCCCGCGTTGGATTAACATTTCATCGTGAATAAATGTAATACACAAAGTTTTGTCTTTTACCAATAAAGCGTTTATTAAACATTTTTTCGAGCGTACAGTCATTCATTCAAAAACTTTAAAACATTGCAAAAAACAACACCCCTGCTTGGAGGGACCATTGATTTTATTTCTAATACAGCGCTGATATTTCCTCACATAGTCGTACACCATGAAGTCATTCTTTATTACATCATCATTGTACAAAGACAGTACTTGATCAAAAGATAGCCCGCACGCGCGGTGACAGAGGTAATAGATGCAATGTTGTCCGCAGACCGTCGACATGTGGTGCTGCAACTGAACGTCGTGGTACTCAATGTTTTTAGAACGTTTTTCCAGAAACTGTAAGATGCTCGGAGGGTAGTGATCAAAGTCCGGCGGAAATCCATAAGAATCAAAAAAGGTGGCTATGCCACCATTTTCCAGCGTCAAAGCTAACCAGTGCTCCCCCGGCATGTGAGCCGGATGTGTGTTGACGATAAAGTAGGCCGGGGTTCTAAAAGAGGGATTCAGCATGGGCAGTTGATCGGACGCCCACACCCCGCAAAACACATCTCCCAGCAGGCTATGCAGAAGGTTCTCTAGTTGAACGTTGTCCATCTTTTAATAATAGTCCACCAGCACCTGCCTCTTGGCGTTGATCTCCAGAATAGAATCGTAACAGGCGTAGACGATAAGGGTCGCGGTGTGCTGCAGGGGTGTTCTAAATCTCAACTCCAGCCTGAGGTTTCCGTTTGAGACGGTAGACAGTGCGTCGTTGTCATCGCTCGGATTGAGATTAAACACAAACAGAGAGTAGCCGTCATTAAAGTCATCACGGCTGATACTCAGGGGTAAATCTTTGAGATGTCTCCCGGTAGCCAGGAACATGTTGTAGAATTCTCTGACGGACACCCCGTTGTTAAAATCGGGTTGGAAAGCTTTAGCCGGAACTTGCCGGCCGTCCTGACAGAGAGCCAGGTATTCGATGTCATAGTGTCTGAAATTAAAAGGCGACAGGTCTCGTCTTCCTGTGAAAGCCTCGTGGTGTACCATACCCAGAACCACGTACTTTGGTATGCTACCCAGAAACAGATTCTCCTGGTTGCAAACCCTAGAGTTTGCCGGAATAGAGTAAGTTTTCACATTAACGCATGAAAGGGGGTAGAGAGCGTTGCCCTTCATTAAGGCGGCGGCGTGACCTAACCTGACTGCAGGGGACACGGCTACTTTTTTAACAAATAGGGAAGCCCCCAGTACTTTTAGGCTAAAAGCAGAGTCACGCGCCCCCATGAGGCAGAAAGCATCGTTGGCTCGCATCAGTTTAATTCTCAAATCGACAGAGTTGAGCAATAGTCTCTCGCAGAAAAAGATGTCCCCGTGGAGAGGACCGAGCAGGTGTACTTCTCTGGAACGGGCTGTGGATGCGGCTCTTCTCGTTAACCCTTTATTTGGACCGTTCACGAGCACGATAGAGTCCACTGACCCGGCGGTATCTTTGTAAAAAAGACCCCCGGTAAACTGACTGGAGAGCGTGTCCGGTGAAAAGTTGAGCAGGGTCTCAATCATGCAGCGATAGGGGTGGGTAGCGCTCAACTGAGAGATGAGTCGATCCCCCAGGGTCACGTCGCATTGACTGAAAATTGTATTTAGAGGATAATTGATAAGACCCACCGCTGCGTCATTAGCTAGGTTCGATCCGTTAGCGTTGGTGATTTTTACACGGAGATGCAACAGAGTGTCGTTCAGATCCAGATACCGGTCCCCGTCTCCGGGGATGAAAAACTCAATGGGTCCCCCGTCGGTGATGGCTGACAGGGGAGAAATTTCCGTGTAGGTTTTTTCATCGATAGACAGCTGCGTCATAGGTGCTGAAAATAAATCCAATTCGGCCAGAGTACACTCTGGAGATTTCTGATGTACTAGAGCCATTTTCTTTTTTCTCAAAGAAAAGATATTCTTAAAAAATATCAGAGCTCCGGACGGACTTCTTCTTCACACGACGGCCTTTTGCAACTGATTTCTTCCTTTTACCGAACGGCTGTTTATTAAAGCTCGAGGGGATGCGTTCTCCGGGGGGTCGTCTTCTCTTCCTACGCGACAACACCATAATGCCCCCGGATCCTTCTTGCTTCATCTCTTGATCATCTTCTTGATCACCGGCGAACCGTTCCATCACGTGTTTGACGGCGTTGGAGGCGATGTTACTCGCAGCGGCTTTAAGATGAGGTTTAGCTATTTCGAAACCTTTCTTGGCCAAAGGGCTGACGAAACGAAATAATTTAGAAAACAAAGATCCTATCCCCCGACCGTACATGACCGGTGCACCGTAAAACCCCGGCAAATTTGTGTAGAGTGTAAGCGTCCTGTCCCTGTAGAAATGTTTTAACATTTTCTCGAGGAACCGTCTTTCCCATTTCTTCTTGCACCCCCTTATGGAGCCGCTCTACACCACCGAGGCTACCGGGATGCGCGGGATCATAGTACACTTTTTCCAAGAAGCGTGTCTCAGACATGTTGAAAACAGAATGAGAAGGGATGCTCGTTTGAGAGGTATTTATTTTTTTATTAGGTGTTAAGAAATCTTTAGCATACACATTTTGTGAGTAACATGAGTAAATACATTTTGTGAGTAACATGAGCAAATACATTTGTAACATTTGTAATGTGAAAGTACAGATAGTCAAAAACTAGTCTAAGACCAATGCGTTATCATCAATAGAGTTTGAGTTAAGACTTTATGATCTAGACTGAGGCAGATATCATCGTGTAATTTTCCAAGTTCTTCCAAGATGCTTACAGAATGGTTGTTTTGCACAAGTCTGCTGGTCACATCAATGAGCAAAGCATAAAAGGCTATCATATGACATGGTTTTACAACATCGTTGGACAGTTCTTTAAAAATTACTTTAAAACAATCCGACAATCCAGATTTGCTCATAAGCATCGTGTCATTTACCATCTCTTCCCAAAGTGCGGGTCCTGCACACGTTCTGGTTTTTTCCAGCAAGATGTTTTTGTTTGAAGCCGTTTTGTTCTCAATAGCCTGGTACAAGATGTTTATTATCTGACCCTTGATCAATTGGATCTTGACACCTTCTACATCGTTTACAACTTTTCCCCAGAAGCTCCCCATTTTATATCTGAAAATGGTGTTTTCAGATATAAGTGTTTTCAGTCCAGTACTGAGTCACCGTGTCCAGATGTTCCTGTTTAATCTCGCTGTCGTTGTCGGCGATACTCTCGTACATTTGTTGGATGGGAGTGTAGATTAATTCGCTGGATTTCAGCTCGAGCAAAAGGGTCTCTGCGGCGATCTTGACTTTCACGTAGTCATCGTTGACACCGCACGCTTTCAGGAAATTTTGAATAGCAGGAATGAACTTGGGTGTGTAGAGTCTTTTCATCAACATGTAAAAGTTGTTGCGGTAGAAACCCGGTTCGATCACATCCAAACACTGGTGTTGGCGCTGGCTGGGGTGGTCGATCCGACATCCGTTGCAAACCTCACCCTTGTACAGGTCCAGGACGACGCTAAGTAGATGAAGAACGCCTTTTTTTACCAGGCCAAAGAATTCAGATGCCCAGCCGTCAAGCTGGTCAGCACCGTTACATACAGCCCCGGGGAGATCCGATGCGTCGTCGGGCAAAGGCAGATCAGGGGTTGTTGAGCGTGAAAGACTCTCCACACCGCTCACAGAGATTGGTGAACCTGGACATAAAGAAGCCGGAGAAGGCGCAGGATCTCTGCCTTGGAGAAGAGACTCGGACAGCTCTGGAAGTGATGCTGAGTCTCTGACGGGTGGTGTCAGTGAGGGTGAGTGAGGACTGGACACCCCAGGATCCGATGCCGAGCGTCCGAGGGGTGGGGTTGGTGGAGGGCTTAGCCAAGGAGTGAGAGACTCGTTAGAATCCGTGGGATCCAAGCGTTGGATGAGTGAGTCAAAGTCCAGCCTGCGAGGCCGAAGCCGACGTTGAGGGCATTCCGCTTGTGTCTCATCCTCATCCCACAGATAGGAATTGCTCGGATTGTCAGATCCGCTCTTGACGCTTCTGTTGGTAGACATGCTCTCCTTAGTGTTTCACTCCGGTAGTGGGTAACGTATGGTTCAGACGAACGTCTTTTATACATTTGAGATATGGTTGTGGGCTTACACGAGGGAGGACTCTTTTTTTCGTCACCACAGTGTTGTTCCAAAGACGACAATGGTGAAAAAATTTTGTGATTTTATCATCCATTTCATGCATCTTTTCGATCCATGCTGCAAGAGGTAGAGTCAACACGTTGCTGAAAACCCCACAGTCTGAGTTAAAAAGATCCAAGACAAAATACTGTCTCGGTTTCCCTGACATCTCTTCCATCTGCATCTTGTAGCTAGCACGATAGAACCATCTTCCCGTACCCGAGGTTTTCGTCAACCAAATGCTCACAAATGTTTGTTCTGTGGAAGGTTTCTGTTCTGTGTTGTTTCTTTCTTCACAGCCTTCTTCAGTCACACACACCATTCTCGGTTTGATCAGTTTCAACACACCCCAGTCATTGGAAGACATCGTAGCCGACAACATAGGCCCCTCACTGGAAGATTCTTCCCGCTGATAGAGAATCAGCTCCCCCGTCTTGTAACGGAACACATACCCAAAACTCCCTGTTTGACTATAAGGCTCCAAAGACCATTCTTGCTGCAAAGGCTCAGAAGGTGACGCCTGAGAACGCTGTACAAACACCGTGGATTTTTCAACTACTTTTCCACACAATTCTCTTATAACGGTCACAGCCGTCTCACCAATCACGGATGTAGAACTACTCATGTTGTCCACAGATGGCTATGCCAGGACTATGGCAAAACTGTTTTGTAACTGTTTTGTAACTGATGCCCTTTTTAAAAACAGGCGGGAAAGGGAGAAAGGCGGGAACGGCGGGAAAGGTAGGTGGGGGGGGGGGGGGGGGGGGAACAGATGTGGGCGGGTTCAGGGGAAGGTCAACCTGTCACTTTGACAAGAAGTACCCCATTTCTCTCTCTGTCGACAAAGCAGAAGCAGCTTCGCCTTGAAGTTAAATTAGTTCCTGGTATCACACAATGCATCTTTATAAAGTTCTAAATGGCTCCTCGGCCACTCTTAGAAGCATGGAAACATTCTCTTAATTGTCTCTTCAAATGTCTGTATTATACGTTACTATTTTACATCATGCCTTCAGAATCTTTAGGGTTTAGTATTTACTGTCTCTGTGACATGGAGCATTGGAATATTTCAGCTGCAGCCAGCAAAAACCCATCAGAATGACGGCTATCGGTGGGAACCACAGGTCATTTGACTTTAGTCAGTCTGTTCAATGTTATAGGATTTATTGCAATCTAATAAAAACTATGAATAAATGTGGGAAATAGGAAATAAGAAGAAGCAAAATTACCAAATAAATCTCCCATGAATACTGTAAATTTAAAGATGTCAAGAATGGAATATCAGCTTAAATGGAATCAAACATAAAGGGAAAAGGCCTCCTTTACGTTTACTGCAAAAAAAAACACAAAATCAAGAGCGACACGCGCCAAAAACGTCTCATTCTCTCTTCTGTCTCCACTCATTCTTTTATATTCTCTTAAGATAATGGGGACGGGGTCGTGTGATAACAAAACAAGCTAATTGGGGACTATATTTTTGTTGCAAGAACTTTGGCTCTTCAGAAGTTTCTATGTTGGCTTCCACAGATTGTGCATCCACTAGAAACTCAGTGTTTTTGAGGAACTACCAGGAGTGGCTGGAGTGGAGGCCAATGACGCTATAGCTACATATAGGTACATATAGATCACCGTTATCCTCAACCCAAAAGACCACCAGTTGGCGCAGCAATACTAAAGATAGGAGGTTGTTGTTGTTGCGCAGACGCGGAGTGATATCACGCACAAACGTGCCCTATGTTCTATATCCCGTATGTTCGCGACCAAAGGGCGCACCGTATTAAAAGGTGCAGCCTCAGTTACGGGTGCTATTTCTGTATTTAACACATACATCAGGCGCTCCGGATTATAGGGCGCGGGCATGGTAAAACATAGCGCTACGATAGCTTACAAGCATGCCCGTCTGTAGTGGGCCGCTCACAGCGGGAGCCCCGTCTGTAGTGGGCCGCTCACAGCGGGAGCCCCGTCTGTAGTGGGCCGCTCACAGCGGGAGCCCCGTCTGTAGTGGGCCGCTCACAGCGGGAGCCCCGGTCCGTAGTGGGCCGCTCACAGCGGGAGCCCCGTCCGTAGTGGGCCGCTCACAGCGGGAGCCCCGTCCGTAGTGGGCCGCTCACAGAGGGAGCCCCGACTGTAGTGGGCCGCTCAGAGCGGGAGCCCCGTCTGTAGTGGGCCGCTCACAGCGGGAGCCCCGTCTGTAGTGGGCCGCTCAGAGCGGGAGCCCCGTCTGTAGTGGGCCGCTCACAGCGGGAGCCCCGTCTGTAGTGGGCCGCTCATAGCGGGAGCCCCGTCTGTAGTGGGCCGCTCAGAGCGGGAGCCCCGTCTGTAGTGGGCCGCTCACAGAGGGAGCCCCGACTGTAGTGGGCCGCTCACAGCGGGAGCCCCGTCTGTAGTGGGCCGCTCACAGCGGGAGCCCCGTCTGTAGTGGGCCGCTCACAGAGGGAGCCCCGACTGTAGTGGGCCGCTCACAGCGGGAGCCCCGTCTGTAGTGGGCCGCTCACAGAGGGAGCCCCGTCTGTAGTGGGCCGCTCACAGCGGGAGCCCCGTCTGTAGTGGGCCGCTCACAGCGGGAGCCCCGTCTGTAGTGGGCCGCTCCTAGCGGGAGCCCCGTCTGTAGTGGGCCGCTCACAGAGGGAGCCCCGTCTGTAGTGGGCCGCTCACAGCGGGAGCCCCGTCTGTAGTGGGCCGCTCACAGCGGGAGCCCCGTCTGTAGTGGGCCGCTCACAGCGGGAGCCCCGTCTGTAGTGGGCCGCTCCTAGCGGGAGCCCCGTCTGTAGTGGGCCGCTCACAGAGGGAGCCCCGTCTGTAGTGGGCCGCTCATAGCGGGAGCCCCGTCTGTAGTGGGCCGCTCACAGAGGGAGCCCCGTCTGTAGTGGGCTGCTCACAGAGGGAGCCCCGTCTGTAGTGGGCCGCTCATAGCGGGAGCCCCGTCTGTAGTGGGCCGCTCACAGCGGGAGCCCCGTCCGTAGTGCGGGCTTACAGCTGACAGAGGGTGAAAAAAAAAGAGTCATCGCACCATATTGTCAGTGAAATTGTTATCTAAAGTGAAATGTAGCCTGCCCATCTTCTCCGTCTCCTGGGGCGCTTTTCCCAACAGTGCAGTTCCTTAGTTCTCTTCATCTTTAAATGGCTGGACAAGCTGCACGCGTGCGCAGACACGAGCACACACATACACACAGGCAAAAAAAAACTGAATTGGCCAACATGGAGTTTAAATTGAACTGCTAAGAAAATGAAACATTCGTCAAAATGATCAGCTCTTAATGCTTTCAATATATTATGAACAGATTTAAGTGAAATTTTGTAATGTATGCATGTATGTATGTATGTATGTATGTGTGTGTGTTTGTGTGTATGTGTGTGTGTGCATATGTGTGTGTCTGGAGCAGGATTTTCAGCATATCTATATACTTTTATGGTATTTTTAGACCCACTCCGTGGACATGCACAAAGCTTTATTTGTAGTTCAATTATGTGCTTATTTTTCAGTAAGCAGATGTACTGGACTAGATTTCCCATATAATAGTTCAACCTGTCCAATACAGGCACTTGACCAAAAAAAATAATCTGCAATTCTGGCTTGGAAGTTACTTTGATGCTTTAAACTCATTAATCTATAAAGACAATATATCTACCTTAGCCACAACCTCTCAATATATGCAAAGGTGGACAAGTTGGCTGATAAGTGTTATTTGCTGATAATATTTATTTCAGTTTATATTTGGTACTTCGATAAATCTGAGGCCAGTGAACTAGATAAAAAAGATTAAACCGAATAAAATTGGTTTTAAACCTGAATAGAACTTCTCCGTAGCCAAAACAACAGTAGATTTCAGTGGCGTGTTGCAGTCTACAGACAGCAAACATATAATAGGTAAGAACGCTCAAACAAAGTTTGCTCTGCATGTCCACTGTAACAACCACACATCAAGGCACAGCACATTACTTAGGAAAAAACCTCTCCAGGCATTCATTCCACACTCGCTGATAGACAGGTACAGTACACTGTGTGACAAGCCCTTCTATTGATCTTTACTTTATTTTGCTCATTATTATAACCTCTGTAATGGTTTAATAAATTCCTATTTATTATCACTGCATAATACACCAACTGAATTGGCCAACATGGAGTTTAAATTGAACTGCTAAGAAAAGGAAACATTCGTCAAAATGATCAGCTCTTAATGATTTCAATATATTATGAACAGATTTCAGTGAAATTTTGGAATGTATGTATGTATGTGTGTGTGTGTGTTTGTGTGTGCATATGTGTGTGTGTGCGCGCGCATGTGTGTGTGTGTGGCTGTTGAGTGTTATCTGCTGATCATCTTTATATCTTTATATCGTATGATAAATATTATATTATATCTATATAATCTTTGTCACTGAATGTGACTTCTCCATGGCCAAAACAACCCTAAAACAACAGTAGATTTCAGTGGCATTTTGCAGTCTGCAGACAGCAAACATATAATAGGTAACAACCCTCACACAAAGTTTGCTCCACATGGAGTTTATATTGAACTGTAAGGAAAAGGAAATGTTCATCAAAATGATCAGCTGTTAATGCTTTCCAAATCAGAGCTGATTGAAACGTGTCAGGATTTGACAAATGCTTTGAAATATGTGCCTTGCTCAAGAGAGTTACTGCGTTTACGCGGCACCCATTTGGAGATGTTGAGGCGGATTTACGCATCAACATTTGCAATGCCATTTCACTTGACCTTGTTTAGGATGGAGAGTGACCTTTTTGGCACTCCAAGCTGATGTTAAGCTGGAGAAAATACCTTTAATTTAATTTTCAACCTACTACATTTTGGAAACTCATATTATACTCTGCAGATTTAAATCACAATCTGTGGGTAATTGATCTGTTTGATGCAAGACAATTTTTTCAACTTTTGAGAATCAAATAAAGATTTCAAATTGTTTTTTTTTTTTACCATTTTCTTGAACGTAAAATAGTTCATGTGAGGTGGCAGGTATGGACAGGCTACAAAATTAATTGTTCTTAATTGTTTGGGTTTAAGGATCTATTGCTTTTGACTGGAACAAAATGTGAATCTGTATGAGGTTTTTAAATCTAGTTTTCTGACAGTAACTTTTTTTTTTTCATGGCCAGCTTTAGAGAAAAGGAGTTTGATGGGGATCGGTTGTTTCTCTAAAAATAAAAAGCCTATGGAGAACCCAGAGCCTCCGGGTGCACAGTCACCTGACACTTTTCTTCAAGGAAGTAACTGTCAGGACTCGTAAGTTTACTCTCTACAGCTACTATGAATATTGCCATATTCATTGCATAGATTTAAAAATGTATTGCATAGATTTAAAAATTAGGAAATCCATCAAAATATTTTGGGATATTAGCTATGCTACAGAAGTGTTAGCTTTGAAGGCTAACTCCAGCACATTTACTTGGACACTTTTTGCTTTAAAAGGTCTAAAGAAATGAATTGGCCATATCCAGAGACAGCATTGAGAAGGCCCATACCACAATATCCTCAAACAGTCTGTCCTTGGCAACAATGGGCCCCATCAGTAGCAGTAGAAATACTCTTTATAATTGATAATTTTATCTTTTATTATTGATATTTTGTAACACATAACTGAAGAAAATTTAAATCACAAACATAATGATTCACTTCCTCTGTTGAAAGGTGACAACAGAGATGTTCACAACAATGATTTAACTTTAGTCACCATGTAGTCCCATTAAGGACTTCCCAAATATTTGAAAGGAATAAATTATGTATGAATAAAAGTAGTTTCAAAATGGCACGGGGTTAAAACAGGAAGGATGTTGAACTAGAAATATTGAGAACACAGTAAACCTAACAAACAAATGTATTTTTTGCACCACAGTGCTGATCCATTGTATCAACAGCACGATGACACCTCAGAGTTCAACAATAATTTCCAGCAGCCCGGACATCATAATCGAAAAAGAAAGAGATACTGGATAGAGGATGAGATGTCTGAACTGATGGATAGTGTAGACATGTAAGAACAATTTCTATTATCTAGTTTTATTTCACAGCTAACATTTCTTTTTAAGTAAATACTCTACATGTTAACTCTCACATGCCGGACACATTGCTTCATGGATCTCTGGTCACTTTTTTCGTTGAAAGGCCGGCAAAAAGGCCAAGACTGGAGGAGCCCATAGGTGGGGGCAGTTCACAGCCACAGGGATGGGGAAACGACCAGGCCCAAGGCACAGCAGACCAGCCACATCAGGGCTTTGAGAGAAAGCAGCCCAGCGAACTCACAAGAACCCAACAACAACACTGGTATGACAACATAAAGAGGTTTTGGCAAAAAAAGCACCAAACCACCTTTGGTTAGTTGGATGCAAAAACCAGCCCAGGTCAAACATTATCCAAATGGGAGACCTGAGCTATATCAGGCCACTTTTAGCATCTCCCAGGAACCGCTAAGATAAATGAGGAAATTTCTTCCTTTTAAAAGATCAAAAGAAATGAATTGGCCATATCCAGAGACAGCATTGAGAAGGCCCATACCACAATATCCTAGAACAGTCCGTCCTTGGCAACAATGGTCCCCATAGCAGCAGTAGAAATAACCTTTATAATAGATATTTTTATCTTTTATAATTGATATTTTGTAACAAACGACTGAAAAAAAATAAAATCACAAGCATAATGATTCTTTTCCTCTGTTGAAAGGTGGCAACAGAGATGTTCACAACAATGAATTAACGTTAGTTACCATGTAGTTCCATTAAGGACTTCCGAAATATGTGAAAGGAATAAATTATGTATGAATAAAAGTAGTCTCAAAATGCTCTGGGGTTAAAACAGGAAGGATGTTGAACTAGAAATATTGAGAACACAGTAAACCTAACAAATGTATTTTTTGCACCACAGTGCTGATCCATTGTATCAACAGCACGATGACACCTCAGAGTTCAACAATAATTTCCAGCAGCCCGGACATCATAATCGAAAAAGAAAGAGATACTGGATAGAGGATGAGATGTCTGAACTGATGGATAGTGTAGACATGTAAGAACAATTTCTATTATCTAGTTTTATTTCACAGCTAACATTTCTTTTTAAGTAAATACTCTACATGTTAACTCTCACATGCCGGACACATTGCTTCATGGATCTCTGGTCACTTTTTTCGTTGAAAGGCCGGCAAAAAGGCCAAGACTGGAGGAGCCCATAGGTGGGGGCAGTTCACAGCCACAGGGATGGGGAAACGACCAGGCCCAAGGCACAGCAGACCAGCCACATCAGGGCTTTGAGAGAAAGCAGCCCAGCGAACTCACAAGAACCCAACAACAACACTGGTATGACAACATAAAGAGGTTTTGTTAAAAAAAGCACCAAACCACCTTTGGGTAGTTGGATGCAAAAACCCGCCCAGGTCAAACATTATCCAAATGGGAGACCTGAGCTATATCAGGCCACTTTTAGCATCTCCCAGGAACCGCTAAGATAAATGAGGAAATTTCTTCCTTTTGAAAGATCAGAAGAAACGAATTGGCCATGTCCAGAGAAAGCATTGAGAAGGCCCATACCACAATATCCTAGAACAGTCCGTCCTTGGCAACAATGGGCCCCATAGCAGCAGTAGAAATACTCTTTATAATAGATATTTTTATCTTTTATAATTGATATTTTGGAACAACCGACTGAAAAAAAATAAAATCACAAGCATAATGATTCTTTTCCTCTGTTGAAAGGTGGCAACAGAGATGTTCACAACAATGAATTAACGTTAGTTACCATGTAGTTCCATTAAGGACTTCCGAAATATGTGAAAGGAACAAATTATGTATGAATAAAAGTAGTCTCAAAATGCTCTGGGGTTAAAACAGGAAGGATGTTGAACTAGAAATATTGAGAGCAGAGTAAACCTAACAAACAAATGTATTTTTTGCACCACAGTGCCGATCCATTGTATCAACAGCTAAATGAAACCTCACAGTTCAACAATAATTGTCAGCAGCCCGGACATCATAATCGAAAACGAAAGAGATACTGGATAGAGGATGAGATGTCCGAACCCATGGATACTGGAGACATGTAAGGACAATTTCTATTATGTAGTTTTATTTGGCAGCTAACATTTCTTTTTAAGTAAATACTCTACATGTTAACTCTCACATGCCGGACACATTGCTTCATGGATCTCTGGTCACTTTTTTCAGTGAAAGGCCGGCAAAAAGTCCAAGACTGGAGGAGCCCATAGGTGGGGGCAGTTCACAGCCACAGGGATGGGGGAACGACCAGGCCCAAGGCACAGCAGACCAGCCACATCAGGGCTTTGAGAGAAAGCAGCCCAGCGAACTCACAAGAACCCAACAACAACACTGGTATGACAACATAAAGAGGTTTTGGCAAAAAAAAAGCACCAAACCACCTTTGGGTAGTTGGATGCAGAAACCAGGCCAGGTCAAACCTTATCCAAATGGGAGACCTGAGCGATATCAGGCCACATTTAGTATCTCCCAGGAACCGCTAAGACAAATTCGGAATTTTTTTTCCTTTTGAAAGATCAGCAGAAATAAATTTGCCATGTCCAGAGACAGCATCGAGAAGGCCCGTATCACATTATCCTAGAACAGTCCGTCCTTGGCAACAATGGGCCCCATCAGCAGCAGTAGAAATAACCTTTATAATTGATAATTTTATCTTTTATAATTGACATTTTGTGACACACTACTAAAGAAAATTAAAATCACAAGCATAATGATTTACTTCCTCTGTTAAAAGGTGACAACAGAGATGTTTACAACAATGATTTAACTTTCGTCACCATGTTCTCCCATTAGGGACTTCCCAAATATGTGAAAGGAATAAATTATACATGAATAAAAGTAGTTTCAAAATGCTATTGGGTTAAAACAGGACGGATGTTGAACTAGAAATATTGAGAGCACAGTAATCCTAACAAACAAATGTATTTTATGCACCACAGTGCCGGTCCATCGTATCAACAGCAAAATGACATCTCAGAGTTCAGCAATAATTTTCAGCAGCAACAATGGTATACTCTCGACCGAAGGAGCGTTGGGATAGAGGATGAGATGTCCGAACCCATGGATACTGGAGACATGTAAGGACAATTTCTATTATGTAGTTTTATTTTGCAGCTAACATTTCCTTTTAAGTAAATACTCTAAATGTTAACTCTCACATGCTGGACACATTGCTTCATGGATCTCTGGTCACTTTTTTCAGTGAAAGGCCGACGAATGAGCAGAGACAGGAGGAGCCCATAGGCTGGGGCAGTTCACAGCCACAGGGATGGGGAAACGACCAGGCCCAAGGCACAGCAGACCAGCCACATCAGAGCTTTGAGAGAAATCAGCCCAGCGAACTCACAAGAACCCAACAACAACACTGGTATGACAACATAAAGAGGTTTTGGCAAAAAAAAGCACCAAACCACCTTTGGGTAGTTGGATGCAAAAACCAGGCCAGGTCAAACCTTATCCAAATGGGAGACCTGAGCTATATCAGGCCACTTTTAGCATCTCCCAGGAACCGCTAAGATAAATGAGGAAATTTCTTCTTTTTGAAAGATCAGCAGAAATGAATTGGCCATGTCCAGAGACAGCCTCGAGAAGGACCATACCACAGCATCCTAGAACAGTCTGTCCTTGGCAACAATGGGCCCCATCAGCAGCAGTAGAAATAACCTTTATAATTGATAATTTTATCTTTTATAATTGACATTTTGTGACACACTACTAAAGAAAATTAAAATCACAAGCATAATGATTTACTTCCTCTGTTAAAAGGTGACAACAGAGATGTTTACAACAATGATGTAACTTTAGTCACCATGTTCTCCCATTCAGGACTTCCCAAATATGTGAAAGGAATACATTATACATGAATAAAAGTAGTTTCAAAATGCTATTGGGTTAAAACAGGAAGGATGTTGAACTAGAAATATTGAGAGCACAGTAATCCTAACGAACAAATGTATTTTATGCACCACAGTGCCGGTCCATCGTATCAACAGCAAAATGACATCTCAGAGTTCAGCAATCATTTTCAGCAGCAACAATGGTGTACTCTCAACCGAAGGAGCGTCGGGATAGAGGATGAGATGTCCGAACCCATGGATACTGGAGACATGTAAGGACAATTTTTATTATGTAGTTTTATTTCGCAGCTAACATTTCCTTTTAAGTAAATACTCAACATGTTAACTCTCACATGCTGGACACATTGCTTCATGGATCTCTGGTCACTTTTTTCAGTGAAAGGCCGAAGAATGAGCCTAGACAGGAGGAGCCCATAGGCGGGGGCAGTTCACAGCCACAGGGATTGGGAAACGACCAGGACCAAGGCTGGGGAAACAACCAGGCCCAAGGCTTGGGAAACGGCCAGGCCCAAGGCTGGGGAAACGACCATGCCCAAGGCTGGGGAAACCACCAGGCCCAAGGCTGGGGAAACGACCAGGCCCAGGGATGGGGAAACGACCAGGCCCAGGGATGGGGAAACGACCGGGCCCAACGCTGGGGAAACGACCGGGCCCAAAGCTGGGGAAACGACCAGGCCCAAGGCTGGGGAAACGGCCAGGCCCATGGCTGGGGAAACGGCCAGGCCCAAGGCTGGGGAAACGACCAGGCCCAGGGATGGGGAAACGAGCAGGCCCAAGGCTGGGGAGACGACCAGGCCCAAGGCTGGGGCGACGACCAGGCCCAAGGCTGGGGAGACGACCAGGCCCAGGGATGGGGAGACGACCAGGCCCAAGGCTCGGACGACGACCAGGCCCAAGGCTCGGACGACGACCAGGCCCAGGGATGGGGAGACGACCAGGCCCAAGGCTAGGGCGACGACCAGGCCCAGGGATGGGGAAACGACCAGGCCCAAGGCACAGCAGACCAGCCACATCAGGGCTTCGAAAGAAAGTAGCCCAGCGAAGTCACAAGAACCGAACAACAACACTGGTATGACAACATAAAGAGGTTTTGGCAAAAAAAAGCACCAAACCACCTTTGGTTAGTTGCATGCAGAAACAAGGCCAAGTCAACTATAATCCAAATGGGAGACTTGAGCTATATCAGGCCACTTTTAGCATCTCCCAGGAACCGCTAAGATAAATGAGGAAATTTCTTCTTTTTGAAAGATCAGCAGAAATGAATTGGCCATGTGTAGAGACAGCATTGAGAAGGCCCATACCACGTTATCCTAGAACAGTCCGTCCTTGACAACAATGGGCCCCATCAGCAGCAGTAGAAATATCCTGTGTAATTGATATTTGTAACTTTTATAATTGATATTTTGTAACACATTACTGAAAAAAAATAAAATCACGAGCATAATGATTCTTTTCCTCTGTTGAAAGGTGACAACAGAGATCTTCAGAACAATGATTAAACTTTCGTCACCATGTAGTCCCATTAAGGACTTCCCAATTATTTAAAAGGAATAAATTATGTGTGGATAAAAGTCTTTGTAAAATGGCATGGGGTTAAAACAGGAAGGATGTTGAACTAGAAATATTGAGAGCACAGTAATCCTAACAAACAAATGTATTTTATGCACCACAGTGCCGATCCATTGTATCAACAGCACAATGACACCTCAGAGTTCAGCAATAATTTTCAGCAGCAACAACGTTATACTCTAAACCGTCGTCGGGATAGAGGATGAGATGTCCGGACCGATGGACAGTGTAGATTTGTCAGAACAATTTCTATGACGTAGTTTTATTTCGCAGCTAACATTTCTTTTTTAGTAAATACTCTACTTGTTAACTCTCACATGCCATTGCTTCATGGATCTCTGGTCACTTTTTTCAGTAAAAGGCCGATGAATAAGCCAAGACAGGTGCCGCCCATCGGCTGGGGTAGTTCACAGCCTCAGGGATGGGGAAACGACCAGGCCCAAGGCAAAGCAGACCAGCCATATCAGGGAATCGAAGAAAGAAGAACCAAACAACAACAATGGTCTCGTAACCAGAAGGCCTCCAGGAGCCTCCACATCATGTGTCTGATCCCAGTTTTCTGCTGGATCACTGCTATAGTTCTGGACGACATGATGACCAGAGACCAGAGAGGAGAGCTGCCCCAAACCCTGACTGACCTCTACTCACACTTCCTGAGGGTTCAGATGAAGAGGAAGAAGCAGAAGTATGGAGGAATGCAGAGACCAGGGAAACTGACTAAGGCTGATAAAAAACTCCTTCTGAAGTTGGGTCGGCTGGCGTTTGAACATCTGGAGAAAGGAAACATCATGTTCTACTCAGAAGACCTGGAGCGATGTGGACTGGACGTCTCCGAGGTGTCGGTGTACTCAGGAGTTTGTACAGAGATCTTCAAGAGAGAGAGTGTGATCTTCCAGAAATTAGTCTACTGCTTTGTTCATCTGAGCGTTCAGGAGTTTCTGGCTGCCGTCTACATGTTCCACCGTTACAACAGGAAAGACACAGTGGTTATAAATCAGTTCCTAAAATATTCTGAACCAAAGGACTTTTCCGGGTTTGCTGGGTTGTTCACAAATAACGGTCCAGTCACATCTCTTGATGACTTCCTCAGGAGAGCACTAATGAAATCTCTCAAAAGTAAAAATGGCCACCTGGACTTGTTTGTTCGCTTCCTTCATGGTCTCTCTCTGGAGTCCAATCAGAGGATCTTGGGTGGACTGTTGGATCAGAGGAACAGCCACCCAGAAACCATCCAGAAGGTCCTCAACAACCTGAAGAAGGTGAACAGTGATGGATTCTCCCCAGACAGAAGCATCAACATCTTCCACTGTCTGATGGAGATGAAGGATCAGTCAGTCCATCAGGAGATCCAAGAGTTCCTGAAGTCAGGGGAGATATCAAAGAGGAGACTGTCAGTGATCCACTGTTCAGCTCTGGCCTACCTGCTGCAGATGTCAGAGGAGGTTCTGGATGAGCTGAACCTGGAGCAGTACAACACCTCAGAGGAGGGACGACGTCGCCTGATTCCAGCTGTGAGGAACTGCAGGAAGTTTGTGTAAGTAAAGATTTCTGGGGCCGGACATCGGCGTTTAAATCAAGCGAGTGGATCATGTCAGGTAGCAATACCCCCTCCAGTGGTCATTCCTTCAATTCTTTTTTTCCATTGCAGCGTCCATAAATTAAAAACAACAACAATTCATCCAGAAATGTTCAACACTGGCTGGATATAAGTTCAAAGGTCAATCCAGACAAACCAACATAAGGCAGGAATAATAGGAGCCACAAGTTAACTGACTATCATGAAATTACTGTCATGTCATTAAATCACTTTTGTTTGTTTGTATACATCGTATTCTAACGACAGAAAAACACATTTTAACTAATGACACGTGACTATTTTGCTTCATTTGTTCAACGTAAAAACAGCCGGCCTCGTTGGTTTAAATGGGTGTTTTAGGTCTTTGTGGCGGTTCCGTTTGGAGCCTTTATGTGACCCACAAAGTTGTTTGACCCTTTCCACACCCGTTAGGTGGCAACTTCATCACTAGCAACAAAAGGTGCAGTGAAAATGATTTGAAGGGAAACAGGCAGATATAACAGAAGCTGAGGGCAATCGATGCAACCAGAGACTCTGATGTCATCGATCGGATCGCTGAATTAAGACTTGACGCACCATCGTACAAATTGGATGAAATGCAAAATATCCAAAGAGCCGATAGACAGATAAAAAGATGCACGTTTCTTTAAACCATTTGCTACAATCATTTTAAATATTGAGTAATTATGAGCTGTTCTAAAATAAGACAAATGTTGAGAATAATTCAGTTGCATTTCAGATCTGATGGTCGTTCAAACTGTTTTACTGAATTTAGCTTTTCCAGGAAATGAGCTACATTTGTGTTGAGGTAGATTCTCAGATAAGTTGATGAGAAATCCCAAAGTTTGACTCACTATTTTTGTTTCATACACAACAGACTGTCTGATAGTGTTCTTTCAACGAGTCATTGGGAAATTGTGGCCTCAGCAATGACATCAAACCCTTCTTATCTACGGGAGCTGAGCTTAAGCAACAACAAAAGCCTGACAGATGCCGGAGTAAAGTTACTGTCTTCTGCAATGATGCATCCAAACTGCAGACTGGAGACGCTCAGGTCAGGAGGCCTCTGTTGGTCTTTTCTAAATTTCTTTACATTTTCTGCTTTTCTCTTCAATTTCAGATTTAGAAATGTGTTTTTATTTGCCCCATTTATTCCTTTTCCAGACTGAGTGGCTGCAGTTTATCAGAGACCAGCTGTGACTCTCTGGTCTCGGCGCTGAGGTCCAATCCCTCCCATCTGAGGGTTCTGGAGCTGAATGGGAACCAGCTGAAGGATCCAGGAGTGAAGCTGCTCTGTGGTTTTCTCCAGGATCCTCTCTGTAAGCTGGAGACTCTCAGGTCAGCTTTCTTTTATCTTCGACATAACAACTAAACAATGAAAGGCTTCAAGATAAACTCCATTGACTTTTGGAGAAGAGAAGTGTAGTATGAATATAAATGAGCCATTGAAAGTCAATTTTATAGATACTCTTTAACTATGTTGTTGCTGTAATATCCCAGTTTATCAGTGGGGGGGCAGAGCTCTCCTGACTCCAAGGGCCCTGATTAAATAATGAAATAAAATAATGATTTTGAGCAAGTGTAACATGACTTTTCCTCCAATAAGAGATCATTTCTTGCCGTGATTCCTTATCCAGACTGAGTGACTGCAGTTTATCAGAGATCAGCTGTGACTCTCTGGCCTCGGCGCTGAGGTCCAATCCCTCCCATCTCAGAGAACTGAACCTGGGTGGGAACCAGCTGAAGGATTCAGGGGTGAAGCTGCTCTGTGGTTTTCTCCAGGATCCTCTCTGTAAGCTGGAGACCCTCAGGTCAGTCAGAGATGATCCAGTACTTTCCCAGGTGTAACTAGTTAGACAATAACTGTTACATGTTTGATCTTTGTTATAAACATAGTGTTACAGTTCTCAGAAAAAAGACCACACAGGACAGATTTGCAGTATTAAATTGGTTGTGGAAATCTGTCCCATGTGAGGATGGTCATCAATGACTAGAAAGGAAGTATCAGTTGTAGATTTGTCTTGTTTTATTTTAGGCTGGCCACAAAACCGCCCAAACATTCAGACCAATCAAAAATGGTTCTTCCTGTCTTTTAAAGATCAGAAGGAAAACTAGCAAACCCAAAAAGAAAGCTGCTGCAGTGTGCCATGCCCCTTCTCTACTGAGAAAAGCCATCCCAAAAAAGAGAAAAGCCCAAGTGTGAAGTGAGCACCCTGTTAAACCTTGGTACCGAAAGCCTGCAGTCATTCTCATCTTAGGTGGCTTCATTCCAGCCAGAAGCCCAAACCTGCCTCCCTCTTAAAGGGGCAGCAGGTCAGTCCAACCACAGAAACCTTCATGAAGATCTGAAGCTTTCAGCATCCACAATTGTTGCACCTCACTTCCATTGGAGTCCAAATCAGAAGTCAACAAGTTGATTCTACACCGATTCTACACAATGCAACCATTTTAAAAATGTTTCCATCCATAAGTTTTCACACATTTTTATATAAATCTGTTTGTTCATCGCCTCCTTCTTTTGTAATGGTCATTAAAGAAAATGACCTTATTTGAGTTTTTCTCCTCACAAATATGACTTTCTAAGAACGATGCAATAAATGCAGCTTGCAATCTAAGACAATATGGAAGTATGTGTATATAATAGTAGTGGAAGTAGTTCATAAAATAATACATTTGCTCTTCTCATCGATTCTTTCTATGTTATTAAAGAAAAACCTGCTCTTAGTCAACAACATCTAAGACATCAGCCAAAAATCCTAATTTTATACAATCTAATATAAAACAGTAGAGAAGACTCTTTCTACAGAGACACTGGTGGCAGGAATGCAGAAGTATCACCTGCTCAACTTGGAAGGTGGAGCAGAAACCACCAGCTGAGAAGGTCCTCAGCGAGAGGAAGTGGTGGAGAACCATGAAACTTGCTAAGCTCCACCTCAGCTCCAGAGACGGGCTGAGCTGGAGCTGTGGCACCAGGTATCGCCCAGAAGAGCCTCCAACAAACAAGCTCTTCTCTTGGGAGGAGAGGGCTTTGAATCTCAGCTCAGTGTGCTTGTCTCTAGTAGGTGGCAGCTGCACCTTTTCCTGAGGTCCTAGTTGATGCCCTGAGGGGAATTGATGCTCCTGCAATGTTTTCTGGCAGCATTGAGCTTGCAGTGGGGCAATCAAACACACTGTGGGGGGGCTCTCTTTCCTTCTCTCATCTGGAGAACAAGTGACACCAGCTGCCAATCATTGTTGGAGAAATGTTCAGTCAGGGGAACTCTGCGTCCAGACTATAGCCACCCTTCCAGCATCCAGCAGTGTCTAAAACCTTTGATTTGGTTTCACCAGAGAGTGTAGGGATTGCAGGGTCGCTGCAGCATCGCCCACAAGCTATCAGGAGTGGGTCGCTTTGTCCCAACTCCTGACAAGAGTTGAGCTATTGAGAAATGTGGTCTCACAAACTTGGAAGGTATTTTGACCTACACACTTTACATACGGTGTAGATCTTGTCCAACCGCCCTGAAAGAACCCAAAATAGGAACATACGCAGATAAGCCGGTGCAGGACCAGAGGTTTGTTGCTTGTAAGCTGTGTTTTGCTCTGGTACATGTTGATTTTTATTTGTCTTCTCTCAAAATAATTGTTATTTTAGACTAAAGGAGCTGCAGGTTATCAGAGACCAGCTGTGATTCTGTGGCCTCAGCTCTGAAGTCCAACCACTCCCATCTTAGGGTTCTGGACCTGAGCTTCAACACGTTGCAGGATTCAGGAGTGGAGCGGCTCTGTTCTGGACTGGAGAGTCCAAACTGTAAACTGGAGAGGCTCAGGTCAGTCTTCATTTTCCTACCTATATACCAGCTGCTAAGACGGTGAAGTGAGGCTGTTCTCAACACTGCTGTGATGCACCACATTAAAAACATTCCTTGTAATATCGTGAATTCAGGTCTGACCCAACTAAGAACTAACGTAGGTTTAGTACTGACGCAGATCACATGCAGACCTGCACCGTATAACCTCATCCTGCATTTTCTTAGATTGCTTTACTGCAGGTTATCAGAGATCAGCTGTGGCTCTCTGGCCTCGGCGCTGAGGTCCAATCCCTCCCATCTCAGAGAACTGGACCTGAGTCAGAACCAGCTGCAGGATTCAGGAGTGAAGCTGCTCTGTGGTTTTCTCCACTTTCCAAACTGCCGACTGGAAACTCTGAGGTAAACACCATTCTCAAAAATGTCCATTATTCCATCCGAGGGTCCTCACACTTTCTGAGTGCGTGTGTTGTGCCCAGTTCCTTCAGGAGGGAGGGCCACACGGGGACCACTTATTCATGATAAATTGATTTAAGGACAATGAAATAGCCGACAGATGGTAACCAAAATTAGACAAAACTAGGTGAGGGTGCCTGGTAGACACCAGCCAACGAGGAGGGAGATGGTGAGGGGGACAGGAAGTCATCTAAGACAGGTTGTGCCTTTAAAGATGAGCCACAGGTGAGATGGATCTCCATGATGAGATGGGAGGGAAAGAGGTGGGAGAACCTGGGAAGAGTGAGGGCCAGAACAATATATATTCTCCTTTGAGACAGTGCAAACCTGAGAGGTTGGAATTGTGGTAATTACATATTACTATCATTTTTTAACCTGTAACTAAATTAAATATTTACAGATCATGCCTTTGATTAACCTTTCAGATTAATACTGGTTTCACTTATAACCTTATAAAAGTTTCCCTTCTTTATTTAGATTAGAGCGCTGCAGCTTATCAGAGATCAGCTGTGACTCTCTGGCCTCGGCGCTGAGGTCCAATCCCTATCCCTACACAATGCTTCTTTATAAAGTTCTAAATGGCTCCTCGACCACTCTTCTAAGCATGAAAACATTCTCTTAATTGTCTTCAAATGTCTGTATTATACGTTACTATTTTACATCATGCCTTCAGAATCTTTAGGGTTTAGTATTTACTGTCTCTGTGACATGGAGCATTGGAATATTTCAGCTGCAGCCAGCAAAAACCCATCAGAATGACGGCTATCGGTGGGAACCGCAGGTCATTTGACTTTAGTCAGTCTGTTCAATGTTATAGGATTTATTGCAATCTAATAAAAACTATGAATAAATGTGGGAAATAGGAAATAAAAAGAAGTAAAATGACCAAATCTCCCATGAATACTGTAAATTTAAAGATGTCAAGAATGGAATATCAGCTCAAATGGAATCAAACATAAAGGGAAAAGGCCTCCTTTAAGTTTACTGCAAAAAAAAACACAAAATCAAGAGCGACACGCGCCAAAAACGTCTCATTCTCTCTTCTGTCTCCACTCATTCTTTTATATTCTCTTAAGATAATGGGGACGGGCTCATGTGATAACAAAACAAGCTAATTGGGGACTATATTTTTGTTGCAAGAACTTTGGCTCTTCAGAAGTTTCTATGTTGGCTTCCACAGATTGTGCATCCACTAGAAACTCAGTGTTTTTGAGGAACTACCAGGAGTGGCTGGAGTGGAGGCCAATGACGCTATAGCTACATATAGGTACATATAGATCACCGTTATCCTCAACCCAAAAGACCACCAGTTGGCGCAGCAATACTAAAGATAGGAGGTTGTGGTCGTTGCGCAGACGCGGAGTGATATCACGCACAAACGTGCCCTATGTTCTATATCCCGTATGTTCGCGACCAAAGGGCGCACCGTATTAAAAGGTGCCGCCTCAGTTACGGTGCTGTTTCTGTATTTAACACATACATCAGGCGCTCCGGATTATAGGGCGCGGGCATGGTAAAACATAGCGCTACGATAGCTTACAAGCATGCCCGTCTGTAGTGGGCCGCTCACAGCGGGAGCCCCGTTTGTAGTCGGCCGCTCACAGCGTGAACCCCGTCTGTAGTGGGCCGCTCATAGCGGGAGCCCCGTCTGTCATGGGCCGCTCATAGCGGGAGCCCCGTCTGTAGTGGGCCGCTCATAGCGGGAGCCCCGTCTGTAGTGGGCCGCTCACAGCGGGAGCCCCGTCTGTAGTGGGCCGCTCACAGCGGGAGCCCCGTCTGTAGTGGGCCGCTCACAGCGGGAGCCCCGTCTGTAGTGGGCCGTTCCTAGCGGGAGCCCCGTCTGTAGTGGGCCGCTCCTAGCGGGAGCCCCGTCTGTAGTGAGTCGCTCATAGCGGGAGCCCCGTCTGTAGTGGGCCGCTCACAGCGGGAGAAAAAATGTTATATTGTTATAATCATTTGTTTCAGGTGTACTGTAATTATTTTCTCTATAAAAATAAAATTTGGTGTTCAAAAAGTCTTTTTTCAAACTTGAGTCTTGAAAAAGAGGGGGTCGTCTTATATTCGGGCCAATACGGTAATTCTTATTAAAAAAAAATTGTAGAACATGTCTGACATGTGCAAGACACAATTCACAAGGAAATCTGAGACCAAGAAGAGGAAAATTTCCTGCTCCCCAATATCCATTCCAAACTATACATATGGACTTCATAGAATTAAATAAAAGTGAAGGGAAAAAATACTGTCTTGTCATAATAGATGCATTTTCAAAATGGATAGAACTATTTCCAACAAAAAACCCAGATGCGCTAACAGTTGCTAAAGCACTCTGCAAAGATATCATACCCAGATATGGTATCCCAGAAAAAAATTACTCTGATAATGGTAATCATTTTGTAAATCAAGTTGTTAAAAAGATCAGTGTTATGTTTCATATTGATTTAAAACACCATTGCTCCTATCATCCTCAGAGCGCAGGATTAGTTGAAAGAACTAATGGCACTATTAAAAACAGACTGAAGAAATGCATGGAAGAGACGGGGAGACCGTGGACAATGTGTTGATTTGGCTAAGCTCTATATAAACATTACAAGCACCGCAGGCCTTACTCCTCATGAGGTCTTATTTGGAAGACCGTACAGGCTTCCTCAGTTCACAAACTACTGGGAGACAAATGATGAGTCTAATCTAGCTGATTACATGAGAAGAATGTTAGAAAAACAAAAGCAAGGTCATGAAACTGAGACGCCCTCTGTCTCCCAACAGAACGGTGGAGCCAGGCGACTGGGTCCTAGTGAGGAGCGTAAAAAAGAAACACTGGTATTCACCTGAGTGGGAAGGACCTGACCAAGTTCTTTTGTCTACACCTACTGCTGCTAAAATAGCTGAAAGATCAACCTGGGTACACCTCACTCATTGCAAGAAGGTCATTTCTGTTGAAAACTCCGACCGGGAAGGTGATGCAAAGTCTGATAATAGGGTGGACTTAGACGAATAGAGTCTGGCTAGACCCGAAAGTCAGTGAAGTTTCAGAGCCGCCGACTCACTTAGGGGGGCTATTTCAACAGGTTATGATCTATTGCTGTTCAGGAACAGTGTACTGGTTTCACAAACTCTACGAGGACGGCAGCAGGTAAATATAGACAGAAGCCAATACAGAAAAATCCAGAGGATTGGCTGGGGCTGTAGTATGCTAGCCTCGGTGCTAGCTGTAATCATAGTATTCCTGATAATCATAATAGTTATACAAGGTCTCCAACTCAGTTGAAACCCAATAAGTTTAAATGACTCCCAGGTGGCGACAGAGAGAGTTGGAGTGTCTATTCTCTTTATATGCGTGTTTTTATTTGTATGGTACCTCTGGGAACCCCCAGGTCGAAGATTGAACGTTACCAAAATACGTCATGAGAAGCGAAGCGTAAATAACAACCTGAAGGACCAATGTGACAACAGCAGCGCTCCTTCCATAGCACCACAGGTGTGTCTGCCATCCATGTGTTGTGTGGTGACGACCCCAGAAATGATCATTATTATTATTATTATTGTTGTTGTTGCTGCCACCATTTCTCCCTGAAATGGTCGTTTCTGTTCCAACACGTCCGTCGTCCCAGCGCTGCTACTAACGGCTGCGTCTTCAAATGTAAAGATAAATAAGCTAAACGTTGTCAGATAAAAGTGGAGAACTATGCTATATTCAGCAGCTCATTCCACCAACATGTTTCCTGCAATACAAGAGGAAACAAAACTCTGGACCATGTATACACAAACATGGCTGGTGTCTATACGGCAACACCCCTCCCCCACCTAGGACAATCAGACCACCTTTCTTTGTTCCTCACCCCCAAGTATTCACCCCTCATCAACCGCGTCAGGCCATCAATGAAGACCATCAAGGTGTGGCCGGCGGGAGCAGACTCCGTACTCCAGGACAGGTTTCAACGCACGGACTGGAGTATGTTTACGCCCCAGGGCAGCTGTGGCTCACACACACACACCGACATTGACAATTTCACCTCCACTGTTCTGGACCACATCACCACCACCATCCACAGCATAACCACCACGAAGCGGATTACCACATACCCCAATCAGAAGCCATGGATGAACAAGGAGGTGCGGCTCCTGCTGAAGGCGCGCAACACTGCCTTCAGATCAGGAGAAGCCCAGGCCTACAGTACAGCCAGGTCTAACCTGAGGAGGGGCATCAAAAAGGCCAAGCACACCTACAAACGCAAGATCGAGGGTCACTTTTCCAGCTCTGACCCCAGGCGTATGTGGCAAGGCATCCAGGCCATCACTGACTACAAACCCAACAACTCCAGCCCCACAGTCATGGACACCACCTTCCTGAACGAGCTTAATACCTTCTATGCTCGCTTCGAAAAGGACGACAAGGACACTGCCACTAGGACCCCTCTCCCAGCAGACCACCAACCCATCACTCTATCATCTACCGCCGTCTACACAGCCCTCAGCCGGATCAACCCACGCAAGGCTGCTGGTCCTGATGGCATCCCTGGACGTGTGCTCAGGGCATGCGCAGAACAACTCGCCGGGATTTTTACGGACATCTTCAATCTGTCCCTCGCCCACGCAGTGGTCCCGTCTTGCTTCAAGGCCACAACTATCGTCCCAGTTCCGAAGCATTCCAGACCAACCTGCCTCAATGACTACCGCCCGGTAGCACTCACCCCCATCATTATGAAGTGCTTCGAGCGGCTGGTCCTGGCTCACCTGAAGGACTGCCTCCTAACCACACTCGATCCACACCAGTTTGCCTACCGCAGCAACAGGAGCATAGATGATGCAGTCTCCATAGCACTGCACTCTGTGCTCACACACCTGGACAACACAAACACTTATGCACGATTGCTGTTTGCTGACTTCAGCTCAGCTTTCAACACCGTCGTCCCCTCCAAGCTGATCACCAAACTTGGAGACCTGGGCATCAACCCCTCCCTCTGCAACTGGACTCTGGACTTCCTGACCGACAGACCACAGCATGTTAGGTCAGGTCACAGCCGCTCCACCACCATCACACTCAGCACCGGTGTGCCACAAGGCTGTGTGCTGAGCCGGTTCCTCTACTCTCTATTCACCTACGACTGCAGACCTGTACATGGATCCAACTCCATCATCAAGTTTGCAGACGACACAACGGTGATCGGTCTCATCAGCAACAACGACGAGACAGCCTACAGAGAGGAGGTAGAGCACCTGACCACATGGTGCGCTAACAATAACTTGGTCCTCAACACCAGCAAGACCAAGGAGCTCATCGTGGACTTCAGGAAGGCAAGAGGAGGCACACAGGACCCCATCCACATCAACGGGATGGCCGTCGAGCGTGTCTCCAGCTTCAAGTTCCTGGGGACCCACATCTCAGAGGACCTGTCCTGGACCACAAACACCTCCAGCATCATCAAGAAGACTCACCAGCGCCTCTTCTTCCTGAGGACACTGAGGAAGAACCAGCTATCCTCGGCTGTCCCGGTGAACTTCTATCGCTGTGCGATAGAAAGCATCCTGACCAACTGCGTGTCAGTCTGGTATGGAAGCTGCACTATCGCTGAGCACAAGGCCTTGCAGAGGGTGGTGAAAACTGCCCAACGCATCACAAGGACTACACTCCCTGCCATCAGAGATGTCCAGAGGAAGCGCTGCCTGCATCGAGCACGCAGCATACTCAAGGACTCCTCCCACCCTGCCCACAGACTATTTTCCCTCCTGCCCTCTGGGAGGCGCTACAGAACCCTCAGGACTCGGACCAGTAGACTGAGGAACAGCTTCTTCCCCAGAGCGGTGTCCCTGTTGAACTCCTGCTGACCCTTACACACTCCACACCTCACCACACTACAGCAGTTTACACAACAACTCACTAGCTTAGCAACCAATGTAGCTACTGTTTAAACCTGTCCTGCGCACTCATGCACTTTATCATCTGTATCTGTATACAAGTAATTTATAATTTGCACATCTCCTCTATCTTATGTAAATAGCTAAATAGCTCCTGCACTTATAGTCTAAGGCATTTAATGTAAACACCATCTGTAAAATATGTTTATAGCACAACCCGGTAAACGATTGTAAAAATAACTATTTATTAAGTTATTATCCTCACTTGCTGCTTCTTTTGCACTTCTGGTTAGATGCTAAACTGCATTTTGTTGCTCTGTACCTGTACATGTGCAATAACAATAAAGTTGAATCTAATCTAATCTAATCTAATCTAATAACAGCTCTGTTAGCATCTCAAAGAAGGTTTAAACGGAGCTGGGCCGCGCTCATGCACCGGGGGGGGGGGGAAGATCCTGATGGAGGTGATCCTGTAAACTAATAGACAGTCTTTCCTGTCAGGACACCAGGTCCAACCCCCCCGGGAGCACCTGTGTTTTTCTTTATTGTCCTTATTATATCCTCTTTCCTGATAGACATTAAAAAAAATAGAGGTTGAGTCGATCCGTCCTGCCCAAACACGTCTGGGTCCGACTGGTGTTGCCGTCTGGTTTTTGTTCTCCACCTTCTGTGTTTTTAAGGCCTTCACCTTATTCAGGACGTCACCGTTGTTCTCTTGTGCGTCTCTGACCAGTTGGGCCAGCAAAGATGTGGTGTGGAGCAACATGTTGGAGAAAGATAAGGCCTACACCAGAGATGTCCACATGATGGAGAAACACCCTCATCTGCAGCCCAAGATGAGGGCGATCCTCCTGGACTGGCTGATGGAGGTCTGTGGTCCGGCTCATGATTTCCAGACGTGTGTTTGAGGAGACAAATGTGTTCAATATGTAAAAGTCTGGACCCATAAGGTGGTTGGGAGGGGCTCAGGCTGAAGCTAGCTGGTAGCTGAGAGGGTTGTTGTGCTGCCGTGGTAGGTGAGCGAAGTGTACAAGCTGCACAGGGAGACCTACCACCTGGCCCAGGACTACTTTGATCGCTTCATGGCCACCCAGAGGAACGTCTTCAAGTCAACGTTGCAGCTCATCGGCATCACCTGCCTCTTCATCGCTGCCAAAGTGGAGGTAAGGAGCTCTGATGCTGCCAGGCCACCTTTGAGGGCTCTGCCTCCGAGTCTGGTGCGGGCGGTTCTTCATGGTTCTGTTCACCTCCTTTAGGAGATGTATCCACCCAAGGTCCACCAGTTTGCCTACGTTACAGATGAAGCTTGTACAGAGGATGAAATCCTCAGCATGGAGACCATCATCATGATGGTGCGTAGAGACGCTCCTCCAGGAACTGGATATTTGTTGCTTCCCTACAGAGCTCCTTATTCAAAAGCCTCATCCTTTGATTGGTTCACGTTAGAACCTCTGAATGGAGCAGAACCATTCCACACGCTCACGGTCCCTTCTGCTGTTGCAGGAGCTGAAATGGAGCCTGAGTCCTCAGACTCCCGTCTCCTGGCTCAACGTTTACATGCAGGTGGCCTATCTGAAGGAGACGGACGAGCTGCTTCTGCCCATTGTTGGATTGCAGTACCTCTCGTGTGTCACTGCCAATCCGCGTGTTCTTTAAATGAAGACTTCAAGTAAACAAATGTCAATTTCAAAATGTATTTAGCAAACAGATGTATTTAGCAAACAGATGTATTTAGCAAACAGATGTATTTAGCAAACAGAATCAATTCAAGATACAAATATTACAGAGCTCTGGGCCAGTTCATAACCCTAGCAACAACAAAGTCAATTGTCAGGGCATGAAGTCTGACGACCTAACTATCCCTTGACCCAGTCTTATATAGAAAGATATATGTAAATTATTGATGCTAATTCAGTCCAATCCAGTCCTTCTTCTTGGATGACCCCATCTTCTTCTTCCAGCCTCCTTTGGTGTTGGTGTGGTCCTTCTTGTCCATTATCTTCTCCAGATGGCCAGGTCCGAAGTCATATTCCTGCCAAGGAACTTATCAACACCAGTAAACTACGTTGTCATGTTTTACGATGGGGATCTACCCTTTCCTGTCTGGCTGGCTCCAACTGTCTGACCAGTCTTCAGGTCAAGGAAGGGTCAACTGACTTGCTTATGTGTATTCCTACTAAAGAGTATATAGTATTCTTAACTTCTAAACTAACTGTAACATAAAACAAACATATAGTATAACACATGCTAATAGGATAAAAGATGCTAACAAGATAAAATATTTCTCTTCACCAGATACCCCCAGGAGACCTTCACGCAGATCACACAGGTGCCCTCTCTTTCAGTGAGGCATGTTTGGCTAAATTGTTCCCTCTGCCTCCTGGATGGCGTTCAGCCTTTGACCATGTGAGGAACCTCTGGTCCCTCTGATTGAGGTGACCTGGGTCTGAGCGCTGAGCGCAAACCCAGAACTGCTTCTTGTGAGGAGTGCGTGAGGTGGATGGTTCCTTTTGCCATGGCGCTACGGGAGGTCGGCGGCGCCTCCTTGAAAAGCTTCCCGGGAATCCCTGAAGATGACGTGCACAACATCCAGACCCACGCTTCCTACATGGCCTGGCTGGTGAGCTCGGTTCTTCAGCAGAACTTCATGCACAGAGCACATAGAAGTATTTACCGTATTTTCCGGACTATAACTCGCACTTTCTTTCATAGTTTGTCAGGGGGGGGCGACTTAAATACATACATTCGTTATTTTCACACTGACAACCACAAGAGGGCGCTCTAGGCATGTGTACCTGAGGAACGAGTTCCTTTAGCGACGCAGAAGAAGCGAAGAATTTTCCCCCAAAATGCGACTTATAGTCCAGTGCGACTTATATATCTATTCTTCTTCTTTATTATGCATTTTTTGGCTCCTGCGACTTAAACTCCGGAGCGGCCTATAGTCCAGAAAACACGGCACATCAGTTTTGAACACATTTAGACCTTTAAGCTAACTGAAGGAGACATTTCTAAATGACCTTCAGGCTAATGAACAGTTTGTTGCGCAGCATCGTGGTCCACTAACCTCCGGTCCCCACAAAAGCTCTGAAGCTCAAACCCAAGATGGAAACATTCAAGCCTTTTCTCACTTTTGAGTGAAATGAGCCAAATATCCAACAAAAGTGTCCCTTTAAAAGGGCGTCTTGGTCCGGAACGTTGCTCCAGAGAAGACGCTCCGGCTCCCTCTGAGCAGAGTCTGTCTCGTTGCAGGACAAGGCCTACTCTTACCAGGACGTGGACTTGGAGCAGCACGGCAACCACCCCGTCCCTTCAGGCATCCTCACGCCGCCGCTCAGCAGCGAAAAGACTGACGAGCCGGTCCGGGCGGACGCGTTAAAGATCCGACCGCGGATGTGTCCGGCGTCCCCGCAACAGTCTCAGGGGGACGCGGCGCGGACGGATGAAGCCTGACGAGCTCGACCCGGAGAGGAGCCCGGAGGGCTCATTTCAGGGGCGGAGTCACGTAAAATGAAACGATTATTATTCTTGTTTTAAACTGGTGTTCCTGCACACGGTGGCTGTTTTAGGGACGGAAACAAAGAAATGATGCCTGTCCTGACAGGAAGGGACAGTTTGTGATGGGACACCTCACGGTTCTTTTAAACATGGGTCACAACCATCCTTTCATATAACGGCGGTCAGTTTTAGTTTTTTCTATGCAGAGGCCAAACTGAACGGACGTTATATGAAGCCCGGGGTGCATCCGTAGCCTAATTTGCCCAAAACCATTCCTAGGGTCTGTTTGGCTCTAATTGCTGCTATAAAGTGGGCTTTGCATTGTCTGTGTGTGTGTGTGTGTGTGTGTGTGTGTGTGTGTGTGTGTGTCTGTGTGCGTGGAAATGTTGTTTTTGATCCTACACTTTTTAACGGATTGGACATGAGTGACGGTGCGTTTAGGGACCAGTAGCTTGGCTACGTAAATGGACACATGAATCAGTCAAGCTTCAGAAGCTAAAATGTTGATTGTATTTAACTCTTATTTTATTCCCAGTTTGTCTCCTTTCACCAAATGTCAAGTTTGGATTTTACTTTTTGAAAATAAAATGCTGCTATATATTTTTTTTCCATTAAAGGCAGTTCCTCAGGTCTTGTTTTCAACTCGCGGTCGATCGCGCTGGAATCATCGACGGGCTGCGAGAGAATTTATTGGTTTTTGCTCTCAAGCAGATGTTAAATTTAGTGCTAATTTACTCTACGATACAGAAGTGCAAATTAAACCGGCGATTAGAATATAAAGCAACACTAAAATACAAACCAACATTCAATCAATCTTTATTTATACAGCGTCTGTTACAATCAAGATTGTCTCTAGACCCTCTCCAGAATCCCAGGGCCTGACCCCAGACAAGCAACAGTGGCAGGAAAAACTCCCCTTTAACAGGAAGAAACCTGGAGCAGGACCAGGCTCATGGAGGGGGACCCTCCTGCTGATGGGGGGGGCTGGAGAGGAGAGGAGAGGGGGGGAGAGGAGAGGAGCATAACTAAGATGTGACCTAACGATTAGACGACCCCATAAGTATGGTAATCTGTCTGTCTATGATAGTAACTGGAACTACTGAATTAGTAACAATAAGCTTTTTCAAAGAGGAAGGTTTTAAGTCTGATCTTAAAGTAGCGATGGAGTCAGCCTCCCGTACCTGGACAGGGAGCTGGTTCCATAGCAGGGGGGCCTGGACAGGGAGCTGGTTCCATAGCAGGGGGGCCTGGTAGCTAAATGCTCGGCCCCCCATTCTACTCCTAGAGACTCTGGGAACCACAAGTAGACCAGCATTCTGAGAGCGGTGCGGTCTATTGGGCTGGTAAGGTGTCACTAGCTCCTCCAGGTAGGATGGAGCTAGGCCTCTGAGGACAGGGATCACTTCCTTAAACTTAGCTACAGCATTATCTGAGAGACATCTGCTATAGTCAGACTGAGCTCTGAGCATAGAAGAATCCTTAATCATAAATGTGAAAGTGATCAAAGAATGGTCTGACAGGAGTGGGTTCTGAGGGAACCCTGACACATGTTCTACCTCAACACCATAAGTCAGGACTAGATCTAGGGTGTGGTTGAAGCTATGAGTTGGTTGGTTTATCTGCTGGAGGAAACCAACTGACTCAAGGAATGAGATGAAGCCATTTCTAAATTTGTCATTTACAACATCTACAATCTGGTGGTTTACTTTGAGTTTTATTGTTTCTACATCAAAAATCCAAACATAGAACATAAACAATGATTATACTGTAAAATAAAACTGTTGAAGACAGGATGTGACGCTGTGGAGGTCAGGATGTAGAGGAGGAGGAAGAGGAGGAGGAGGAGGAGCTCTGGAAATGTTGTTCATTTTTTCCAGAACCTCATCTTTTTCCAGATCCATCCACAGAAGCTTTTTTTCTTCTGCTTCTTTGATACTTGAAGCTGCAGAAAAGAGAGATTGTGTTTTAGATTTCACTGAACATCATCTGAAATCTTCTGGAAGAGGAACAAAGGCGAAAGCATCTCACCTCAAGTTGGAGGATCGCTTCAGAGAACCTCTGGAGCTCCTCTTTGGTCTTTGCCTCCTCATGTGTCCTGAAACGTTGGCTTTCCTGGAACTTGTGCTCCAGCTCTTCGTTCATCTGGACCCATGTCTGAGCGGTCCTCTCCCACCGCTGATGAACATCAGCCATCCATCCATCCATCCATTCTCTACCGCTTATCCGGGTCGGGTCGCGGGGGTAGCAGCCTAAGGAGAGAAGCCCAGACTTCCCTCTCCCCAGCCACCTCCTCCAGCTCATCCGGAGGGATCCCCAGGCGTTCCCAGGCCAGTCGAGAGACATAGTCTCTCCAACGTGTCCTGGGTCTCCCCGGGGGTCTCCTACCGGAGGGACATGCCCTGAACACCTCACCAGGGAGGCGTCCAGGGGGCATCCTGACTAGATGCCCAAGCCACCCCATCTGGCTCCTCTCAACGCGGAGGAGCAGCGACTCTACTCCGAGCTCCTCCCGGATGGCAGAGCTTCTCACCCTATCTCTAAGGGAGAGCCCAGCCACCCTACGGAGGAAGCTCATTTCAGCCGCTTGTACCCGTGATCTTGTTCTTTCGGTCATGACCCAAAGCTCATGACCATAGGTGAGGGTAGGAACGAAGATCGACCGGTAAATCGAGAGCTTCGCCTTTCTGCTCAGCTCTCTCTTCACCACAACGGACCGGTGCAGAGTCCGCATTACTGTGGACGCCACACCGATCCGCCTGTCGATCTCCCGCTCCATTCTTCCCCCACTCGTGAACAAGACCCCGAGGTACTTAAACTCCTCCACTTGGGGCAGGATCTCCTCCTTTACCCGGAGAAGGCACTCCACCTTTTTCCGGTCGAGAACCATGGCCTCAGATTTGGAGGTGCTGATTCTCATCCCAGCCGCTTCACAGGCGGCGGCGAACCGATCCAGTGATAGTTGGAGGTCACGGGCCGATGAAGCCAACAGGACCACATCATCCGCAAAAAGCAGAGACGCGATCCTGAGGTCACCAAACCAGATCCCCTCAACACCATGACTGCACCTAGAAATTCTGTCCATAAAAATTATGAACAGAATCGGTGACAAAGGGCAGCCCTGGCGGAGGCCAACCCTCACCGGAAACGAGTTCGACTTACTGCCAGCAATTCGGACCAAACTCTGGCACCGATCGTACAGGGAGCGGACAGCCCGTATCAGCGGGCCCGACACCCCATACTCTCGGAGGACCCCCCACAGGACCCCCCGAGGGACACGGTCGAATGCCTTCTCCAAGTCCACAAAACACATGTGGACTGGTTGGGCAAACTCCCATGCACCCTCGAAGACCCTGCTGAGGGTGTAGAGCTGGTCCACTGTTCCACGCCCAGGACGAAAACCACATTGCTCCTCCTGAATCCGAGGTTCGACTATCCGGCGGACCCTCCTCTCCAGTACCCCTGAATAGACCTTACCAGGGAGGCTGAGGAGTGTGATCCCCCTATAGTTGGAACACACCCTCCGGTCCCCCTTCTTAAAAAGAGGGACTACCACCCCGGTCTGCCAATCCAGCGGCACTGCCCCCGATGTCCACGCGATGTTGCAGAGTCGAGTCAACCACGACAGCCCTACAACATCCAGAGCCTTAAGGGACTCTGGGCGGATCTCATCCACCCCCGGGGCCTTGCCACCGAGGAGTTTTTTAACTACCTCGGCAACTTCAGCCCCGGAGATACGAGAGCCCACCTCCAGGTCCCCAGGCCCTACTTCCTCACTGGAAGGCGTGTTGGTGGGATTGAGGAGGTCCTCGAAGTATTCCTTCCACCGATCCACAACATCCCGAGTTGAGGTCAGCAGCACACCATCACCACTATACACAGTGTTGACAGTGCACTGCTTTCCCCTCCTCAGACGCCGGATGGTGGTCCAGAACCTTTTCGAGGCCGTCCGAAAGTCGTTCTCCATGGCCTCACCGAACTCTTCCCATCAGCCAGCATCCTGTTAAAGTTCTCTTCTTTAACCACCAGCTGCTGCTTCATCAACTCTTCTTTTTGCAGGATCTTCTCATGATATTTTTGTGTCTCTTCATCAAGAAGTTTCTGGAACTTTTTTTCTTCCAGAAAGAGCTGCTGCCTCATGGCCTCTTTCTCTTCATGAGATCTTTGCCTTTCTTCCTTCAGCTTCCTCTCAAATTCCTCCTGGATCACAAGGAGCTTCTGGTTCAGGCCTTCCTCCTGCTCCATCAGCTCTCTCCTGTGTGTCTCCTCGTTCTCCTGCTGCTGGCTGTGGAGGGTTTCCTCCAGAGAAGCACATTTCAGCTCGCTCTCCTTCAGAGCAGCTTGTGTGCTGTTCAGCAGGGTCAGGGCCTCCACGTGGGCCACAGTTCTCATTTGTCGCCTCTTCACTGCCCTTCTGAGCTGCTCCTCCTTCTCAGCCAGGGCTTCTCTGAGCTGCTGGACCTCTTCCCTCCAAGTCTCCATGGATGATTCTTGCTTCAGCTGCTGGGTTCCTCTCTGTGCCATAGATGCGTCTGCTGGTCACCAGTGTGGTACAAGAGTGTTGAGCTCCTCAGGCGTGTGCTGATGAGGTAGAGCTGATGTGTTTGATCTGCCAGTTCGGTTTGATCCTTTGATTTCATTGATCTGACATGAAAGAACAATTTTGACATCAATGACATAAAGGAGACATCAATGACATAAAGGAGATCAAAGACAAAAATGCCAACTTAAGATAAAGTTGGAGGATCCCGTTCCCTCAGCTGAGGGTTCTGTTCCCTCTAGCCTTACGAGGGCCTTCTTGTGAACTACCAGACAGTCTTTCCAGGCTACATGACAGCTGTCTATTTTACAAGAATGCCACTTCCTTTCTAGTCTTGGCACTTTCTGCTTGAGGGTCCTGATGTGTGAATTATACCAGGGGCCACACCTCCTCTGATTTACTATTTTCTTTTTCACACTCTAAAAATTGTGATCAATGATTACTTAAAAAAATGATGGCAACAAAGTGACATGTAATATAATTGAGTAGATTTTAATAACTGTAACTTTTAGTAAAAAGTATTGAATAAATTATTTACATTTAAACTAAAAACAACAAGTGCAGGTTAATGAATGCAATAGTTAAAATGTGTTGGATTTATTAATAGTAGCCAAAAAGATGAGTTATATACCCAGGAAATATTAAGCAAATACAAATCACTTTCAAAAGGAAAATTGATTTATGTTTACTAATTATCTGAATAAAAGTAATTAAGATTTACTAAATATTTGGGGAAAGATGATTAACTGATTATTTAGCTGAAACTGATTTATATTCATCAGTTATCTCAGCAAAATTGAAAGAAAAGTATTAAATATCTGGACAGAAATAATTGAGATCCACTCAATAAAATAAATGATATCTACTTATATTTCAGCAAATTGTTCCTAAACTCAACACATTTACACCGTTATTGTTATACATCTATAACTAAATAAATTGTTTAAATTCAACTTAGAGTTGCAATCACAGGACTTCAAATCCATTCAATACTACTGAATGTCACTTTGTTGCCATATTTTCTTTACGTATTATCCACTCAGTATCGTGCAGTCTTGCTACTACAGAGTAACCCAGTTGGTTAACAGATCACCAAGCAGAAAAGAACAGCAGGTAAACATTTATTTCAGAACTGTGTCTAGAACCATTTTTTACATCTTCTCCCATTATTCATTTGTGCAATTATAAATTCCTCAGTGAAAAACCTGGAACATTTGATGACCTCAGTCTGAGCTCAACAGTGGAGCTACAATGAAGCCAATAGCATATTTCTCCTCTAAACTTGACTCTGTAGCACAGGGGTCACCAACCTTTCTGAGACGGAGAGCTACCTCCTGGGTACTGAATCATGTGAAGGGCTACCAGTCTGATACACACTTCTGAAATAGCCAATTTGCTCAATTTACCTTTAACTAAATGTCATTATTAATAGTTAATGATATTCATCTCTGCAAAGACACTGATCATGTTAATGATTTCTCACAATCAATATTGTGACGGCTCTGTCGTGCCTCACTGTTGTCGGGGCTGGCTGGAAGAGCAATTCCCTGGCTGACCTGCAGGGGGAGTGCCAAGCGTTTCCAGTCGACCCAGCATGTTCACCTGCTCACCTGTGGCCCCTCTGCTGGGATTGGCTGCCTGACGGGTCCAGGTATAAAACCTGTCTGGAGAGCGTCGAGGAGGCCCCCTCTCGTCCTCTCTGGTGTGCTGCAGTGGAGTTCGTCAGATGAGCCCGGAGCTCATCACGGCCGCAGGAGTTTGGAGTTTCCCTCTTTGTGACTATTTGGACTTTTCTATTTTATATTCCACTGGGTTCTTTAATAAATGTTATGTTGGGTTGAAAATCCTCATCGTTGGTCTCCCCATTTGTATGTCATGGCTACTGTGAGCCAAGTATTCGTGACAATATCAACAATGATTTAACAAGATCGGGAACAGATGAATATCAATATGCAACACTTTATTTCTAGATTTTGTCTTAGTGCAAGTGTTTTTCAAATTGAAATAAATGTTGAAAACCATTTTAAAATGATCACTTCTCCAACAGTCCTAGGAAATCACAATGTCCCATTTTTACCAGCCACTGACATTTTTTAACAAATCATGAATTTCTTTGCACCACGTTTGTACAAATAATAAATCACGTAAAATACAAAAATAAACTTTCAGATTTTAAAATGAATCTGATTACGTTTTGAACTTCACACTTCGGTCTGCAGATTTTTTTACATGAACATTTTAACCTAAACAATTGTCACATTTTACAAACACATTTAACAAATTCTGAAGGAGACACCAAATCTGGTGTCCGTTTATTTGTCCGTTGGGGGGAAGCCTGGCGTTGCTGCGGTTACCAGTGTGTTGTCCTCTGGTGGGGAACTTGACAGTGCAGCTCTGAGTGAGTCTGGCAGATGTGCATCAGGGAGGCGTCTTCTGTGTTGGTTCTTGATGAAGTTCCTGTCAGAAAAGGCTGATTGACAAAGAGAGGTCGAACCAAAAAGGCTTGCAACCTCCATAGCTGCTGTACATACACCACTGTACTTTTCTGTGTCAACAAGGCACCAAAAGTTTGGTGCAGCCTGAGAGGCTTTGAGCTGCAGCTCATTTCACAATGTTCCAATTTCAATTAGCATCTGTGCAGCATCCAGGCTGAAGGTTGCACTGAACTGCTGAGCAATGCATGATATGTCCACGTTCATGGAAGGGTTAGAAATGAAGGACACACATGGCTCAAGCTGATCCAGGTCCCAAAACCTGTTCTCAAACTCTTGCCCAAGTCTTTTTATGAGCTGAGAGCACTTTTCTGCGCTTTAGTCCAAAGCCTCACATGCAGAAGCGTTGTCTCTCAGCACCATCTGCACAGAGGGGAAGTGCAGCACCTTTTGTCTGTAAATGCACAGAGAAAATGTTCATCTTGGCTTTAGATGCATTTACAGCACTGATCCTATCAGCAACAGTCTCACCTTTGCCTTGCAGCTCCCAGTTCAAACTGTTCCGTTTCCCAGTAATGTCCGTTAAAAATGCAAGGTCCAGTGTCCAGCCAGTGTCCTCCAGCAGCGCGGCGTCTTCCCCTCTGGACTGCATGAACTCTTTTATTTCACTCAAAAGGGACAAAAAAGGAAGCAAAATCCGTCCCCTGCTGAGCCATCGGATTTCTGTGTGTAGGAGCAGGTCACCATATTCAGTTGGCAGCTCCACTGGGGAACAATTTGAAAATATCCTGTTGAAATTATTCTAAATTATTCTGATTAAAAATAAAATTGGCACGCTGATTCCAAAATTACAGTCATTCCCCCCCCAGCCCGTCAAGTTTTGAAAGCTTCTCCTCCAGATCAGCAAATTTCCCCTAATGAGCTGGAGTCAGACTGGCCAGCTGATGACAACTGGATCAGCTCCGTTGGTGCCGTCACCATTAAGAGGTGTGTGCAGCCCCCAAAAGGTCAGAACTGTCAATATCCTATAGGGGCACTTTGAACCAGAGGGGATCCTATAGATCAAAAAGTTGACCCAGTTTGATTCCGCACCCAAAAACGAACATCTGTCAGAGGAACTCCAGTTGTTTCCCAGTATTTCAGTTCAAACGTGGACCAAATTGTTCTGAAGAGAGGCGCCTGTGCCGGATATGACGCGAGTCCAACCACGAACACGTGACGTGTAGAGGAAGAAGAAGCGAAAGTGAAAGTTCTCAACTTCGGGCTCCATCTTGACTGACCGAGCCCTGATGGAAAACCTCTAATATTCAGGTAGCATTTGGTTCTTTCACTGCTGTCGTCTCGAATCAATGTTCCGCTGCGAGATGCGGCTTAATAAGCTGCGTGTGCGCAATGAGCGTGCGCGTGTTTCGGACGCACATTGCGGCTGGTCGACGGGAATGTTGTGACGGATGATCAAACTTTGTAGCGTGTTTCCTCTAACTGCGTTTTCCGCTAACCCTGAGCCAACATTTTAGAGGTTGAGGAAGCACATTTTAATACTCACAATAAGTCACAATATTATTTGCAGTTAGTGGAAAAATCCACGGAAAGAGGGACACAAACGCGACAGTTTTAGCCTCCTCTCTTTGTCCCTCCACCAGGGGACAATCAATCCTTTATTTAAAAAAGGAGAGTATGTAAAGAGGGAGAGATCAAGGCATTCCATTTCATTGTTTTAACAACTGGGTCTTTGTGGAATATGAATTTGTTATTATGGATTTATGAAATGTGTTCTGTTTTGAATGAAGCAGTCAAGAAAACGAAACCTAAACCCATGGTGTTTTGATATTTTTGGTCCTGTACATGTGGTCAGATCAGATTAGTCTGAGCAGAATTGGGTGGTTTTTGCCCTTTGCTGTGTGTCATCTATTCTATTCAGCATGTTGGGTTGCTTGACTTCTGTTGGGTTGTGGCAACTTGATCATCACTTCTGAGATATTGACACACCTTTTTCCTGAGGCTGGCTCCAATGCTGCCAACACACCTGGCCATGGATATGGTGGGACTTCTGTGATGAGTGGGGTCAGAGGTGGTGGACAAGCTCTGCTCCAAAACAAGCTTGCTAGATATGTTTGGGATCTCCTCCGCCACAACCAGCAGCTGCAACTAGTAGCTGTGCACGCCATGCAGAGTTTTGACCTCTGGGTCAGGCTACAAATGTTTTTTCCAGCACCATCATGTGTTCGTGAGAAACATGATGCGCCTGATCAAAAAAAGCTGCTTGTAATCTGACAGACGAGCCATGATGAGATGTCAAGGTGCGTTGTTGAAAATGAAGATCCTCTTCTTGGAATCCTGTCTGAGATGACAGAAGATGATGCTGCATTTGACCCACTTTGATGATGTGATGACGTATTTCTGTTTAGTTTTCAATGCATTCTCATCTTATTTGTTGAATTTAATGTTGAGAACTGACATCTTGAAAGAATTTAGGTTTTCTTGTAAACCATAACCAGATAAAAAATGATTTCATTTGTATTTGTGTGCGTCCGTCTAATGCCACCGCACCTTCTGAAACACCCAGGAGAAACATTTTTTCCACAACTATTTTATATTTAACATGGTGTAAACTTTTAAGATGTCCCAAAACTTTTTTCCAATATATATGTGGCCTGTATGATGTACAGGGTGACATCATATAATAGATTTTGATGTGAATGAGCCGACAATACGTCATTGGACAGACCTCTGCTTGTCTTCATGCTGAGAATCATGTTCTTTAATCTTCTTTTCTGTGTCAGCAGACTGTTCCTGCTTAACCGTTTAGACTCACATTTAAAAATGAGCGAATGTGTGATGGAAGAGGAAGAGAGAGCAGAGTCCACAGTGTCCAGCTGGGTGTCCCTGAAGAGTGACCAGTCCAAAGACGAACCTTTAAAGTTCAGTATTGGACCTCAAGGCTCACCTTTAAAGTAAGGTTTTCTGAACCACATAACTCTGCCTTAGAACATTTCACAACCATACAAAACATCATTTTGTAGGTATTAGCCTCTACTATCGTGAAAAATGAAATTCATCAGGTCTTTAAAATGAAACGGTGCACAGTCCTTTCACCATGTTGGCCTGTGGAAAACCAGTGTTGTCGGCCCGATGGACCAGCGTCCCCGTCGTTGCCGGACCACCGTTGGCCACCAGTTGGGTTTTGGGATCAAAGTGGGGGCGTTTCCTGTATCCGGTTCTCCTCACGGATCCATGACTACAACATGTTGCTGCAAGTGCAGAGACGTTTGCTCTGGAAAGAACTTTAGAGCACATTCAGTGCTGCAGGATGAGGGGCTGGAAAAGGTGCCAGTTCTTTTCTCACTGCAGGGAACAGTTAAAAAAAGCAGCTTAAACTCTGAAAACATGAAAATTATACAGAGACATCATTGATTTAGTGATTCAGTTGTTATTCAGAATGGATTAGAAATGTTCCTGTTTGATAAAAATGCAGTGAATTGGGATTATTTAACTACAACCTCTACAGATTATTTACCTTCATCACGTCTCATCACTATTTCTGATGTTTCCTCAGGATGGACGAGGACAGAGCAGAGTCCACAGTGCCCAGCTGTGTGTCCCTGAAGAGTGACCAGTCCAAAGACGAACCTTTAAAGTTCAGTATTGGACCTCAAGGCTCACCTTTAAAGTAAGGTTTTCTGAACCACATAACTCTGCCTTAGAACATTTCACAACCATACAAAACATCATTTTGTGGGTATTAGCCTCCACTATCGTGAAAAATGAAATTCATCAGGTCTTTAAAATGAAACGGTGCACAGTCCTTTCACCATGTTGGCCTGTGGAAAACCAGTGTTGTCGGGCCGATGGACCAGCGTCCCCGTCGTTGCCGGACCACCGTTGGCCACCAGTTGGGTTTTGGGATCAAAGTGGGGGCGTTTCCTGTATCCGGTTCTCCTCACGGATCCATGACTACAACATGTTGCTGCAAGTGCAGAGACGTTTGCTCTGGAAAGAACTTTAGAGCACATTCAGTGCTGCAGGATGAGGGGCTGGAAAAGGTGCCAGTTCTTTTCTCACTGCAGGGAACAGTTAAAAAAAGCAGCTTAAACTCTGAAAACATGAAAATTATACAGAGACATCATTGATTTAGTGATTCAGTTGTTATTCAGAATGGATTAGAAATGTTCCTGTTTGATAAAAATGCAGTGAATTGGGATTATTTAACTACAACCTCTACAGATTATTTACCTTCATCACGTCTCATCACTATTTCTGATGTTTCCTCAGGATGGACGAGGACAGAGCAGAGTCCACAGTGCCCAGCTGTGTGTCCCTGAAGAGTGACCAGTCCAAAGACGAACCTTTAAAGTTCAGTATTGGACCTCAAGGCTCACCTTTAAAGTAAGGTTTTCTGAACCACATAACTCTGCCTTAGAACATTTCACAACCATACAAAACATCATTTTGTGGGTATTAGCCTCCACTATCGTGAAAAATGAAATTCATCAGGTCTTTAAAATGAAACGGTGCACAGTCCTTTCACCATGTTGGCCTGTGGAAAACCAGTGTTGTCGGGCCGATGGACCAGCGTCCCCGTCGTTGCCGGACCACCGTTGGCCACCAGTTGGGTTTTGGGATCAAAGTGGGGGCGTTTCCTGTATCCGGTTCTCCTCACGGATCCATGACTACAACATGTTGCTGCAAGTGCAGAGACGTTTGCTCTGGAAAGAACTTTAGAGCACATTCAGTGCTGCAGGATGAGGGGCTGGAAAAGGTGCCAGTTCTTTTCTCACTGCAGGGAACAGTTAAAAAAAGCAGCTTAAACTCTGAAAACATGAAAATTATACAGAGACATCATTGATTTATTGATTCAGTTGTTATCCAGAATGGATTAGAAATGTTCCTGTTTGATAAAAATGCAGTGAATTGGGATTATTTAACTAGAACCTCTACAGATTATTTACCTTCATCACAGTCTCATCACTATTTCTGATGTTTCCTCAGGATGGACGAGGACAGAGCAGAGTCCACAGTGCCCAGCTGGGTGTCCCTGAAGAGTGACCACTCCAAACATGGACTAATAGACTTCAGAAGTTCAGACAAAATGTAAGAAAACTAAAGCGTGATGATGTGTTTGTGTGGCACCCTTTAAACTTTGGTATTGGACCTCAAGGCTCACCTTTAAAGTAAGGTTTTCTGAACCACATAACTCTGCCTTAGAACATTTCACAACCATACAAAACATCATTTTGTAGGTATTAGCCTCCACTATCGTGAAAAATTAAATTAATGAAACGGTGCACCAACATGTCAGGCGTTCGCTCCCATTTACTCCCATGTTAATTTTAGTGTGGTAAATCTTTTAAAACTGAAAATTGCTTCTGTTTTTAACTGGTCATTTCTCCTACATGGGTTAACATCATCTCACAAAAATTCCTAGGCATATATTTTAAAGTTTCCCAACAATATCCACCTTTGCAGAGTGCTACAGCTCTCCATTTAGATACGGATGGGTAAGACATGGCAGGTCTGTGCAGCTTGTTCTGCCACACTGTTCCACCACATGTCATGAAAATTCATTAAAAAGTCTATTTATAAGGCTCCTGGTTCTAATAAGCCCATAGACAACAATATCAGTCATTTCTAAATGGTTGAAATAAGCTTTTGAATACGCGTGACCTCTGTGCTATTTAATGATCAGTTTCAGAGACCAGACGACTGTATTTGGAGCATAAATGGAGAACTTTTGTTCTATTCTATGAGTTTATATTCCTGATTTGGCACTTTTATTTTTAACATAAATTCACAATGAGGAAAAGCCACTAAACACTTAGATCAAATACACTTTTCTCCAACTAAACGAGCTTGTTGGAACGTAAATAACTTTATATTTTTTGCTCAGTGTTCATTCAATCTTCAACTGTCAGAGCAAACTGAAAGTAGAAGTGAACGCAGCCTTTCTTAGGCGTTGCTAACGCCCAGTAGTCATGTATAACCACTATTCCCATTTTTGACAGCTATCAGAAACGGTCTGCTTCCATTGGAGATTCCTCCTGTCCCGAGGGTGAAAACAAACGGAGAACTGAACTGCAGACCGCCGACCTGAACAACAGCGTCTCACGTAAGCTCGTACATTTGTATTTATAAGATACTTTTGGGTCGGAATAAAGGAACAACTTGTGTATTTACAATGTGCAAGAGAAGATCCAGAGAGCTCTTGTTTGGTTCCACTGGAACCCCTGGACCCTCTTCAGACCTTCCTAAATGCTTAGACAGTATTTAGCAACATTTAGTCATTTAGTTCTGGAAAGTGTTAAAGAGCTGAAGGCAGGTGACCTTTACAGGACAATGGGTCTGCTGAGTATGATGTGTTTGGAGAAGGTTTGATGTGTTTTTCTAAATATCATCCAGCTTTTACCAGCTGTTTAGTCCAAGCAAACTCTTGGAAGACATGGAAATGGTTGTTATACACTAAATTACATTGAAACCCAATGAAATAAAAGAATAGGTGTACATAAGAAGACATAACATTTCAAACTGACAGTGAGATGGGTCATGACCCGACTGTTGCTTCTATCATTCAAACATGACAGAATATTTTCCAGTTGAGGACATCTGTGTTACTGCTGTAGATGACAATTGTAAAAGGATTTAAAAGATTGTTTGTTTTAGAGGGTGGTGAACTGCAGGAGGTGATAGAAGGTCATAAGATCAGTCTGAAGAGAAGATGTGAACATGTGACTGAAGGAACTCATGAAGCAGGAAGTGGAACCCTGCTGAACAAGATCTACACTGAGCTCTACATCACTGAGGGACAAAGTGAGGAGGTGGACACACAACATGAGGTGAGACAGCTTGAGAGAACCTCCAAGAAGAACATCCAGGACACTCCAATCAAGTGCCAGGACATCTTCAAAGTCTTATCTGAGCAACAGAGACACATCAGAGTGGTTCTGACCAACGGTGTCGCCGGCGTTGGAAAAACCTTCTCAGTGCAGAAGTTCAGTCTGGACTGGGCAGAAGGTTTGGAGAACCAAGACATCAGTCTGGTGCTTCCGCTCTCATGGAGGGAGCTGAACTTGATCAGAGATGAGCAGCACAGTCTTCTCTCACTGCTTCATGTTTTCCATCCAACATTACAGAAGATCAGAGCAGAAGATCTGACTGTCTGGAAACTTCTGTTCATCTTTGATGGCCTGGATGAAAGCAGGTTTTCACTGGGTTTCAACAACCATCAGGTCATCTCTGATGTCACACAAGTATCGTCAGTTGGCGTGCTCCTGGTGAACCTCATCCAGGGGAACCTGCTTCCCTCAGCTCTCATCTGGATCACCTCCAGACCTGCAGCAGCCTATATGATTCCTCCCTCGTGTGTTGACAGGATCACAGAAGTACGAGGCTTCACTGACTCCCAGAAGGAGGAGTACTTCAGGAGGAGGTTCAGTGATGAAGATCTGTCCAAGAGAATCATCTCACACATCAAGGCCTCCAGGAGCCTCCACATCATGTGTCTGATCCCAGTTTTCTGCTGGATCACTGCTATAGTTCTGGAGGACATGATGACCAGAGACCAGAGAGGAGAGCTGCCCCAAACCCTGACTGACCTCTACTCACACTTCCTGAGGGTTCAGATGAAGAGGAAGAAGCAGAAGTATGGAGGAAAGCAGAGACCAGAGGAACTGACTAAGGCTGATAAAAAACTCCTTCTGAAGTTGGGTCGGCTGGCGTTTGAACATCTGGAGAAAGGAAACATCATGTTCTACTCAGAAGACCTGGAGCGATGTGGACTGGACGTCTCCGAGGTGTCGGTGTACTCAGGAGTTTGTACAGAGATCTTCAAGAGAGAGAGTGTGATCTTCCAGAAATCAGTCTACTGCTTTGTTCATCTGAGCGTTCAGGAGTTTCTGGCTGCCGTCTACATGTTCCACTGTTACACCATCAAGAATAAAGGGATTATGGAGTCTTTCCTAAAATATTTGAAACCAAACCGCTTTTCCTGGTTTTCATGGTTGTTCACAAATAACGATCCAGTCACATCTCTTGATGACTTCCTCAGGAGACAACTAATGACATCTCTTGAAAGTGAAAATGGCCACCTGGACTTGTTTGTTCGCTTCCTTCATGGTCTCTCTCTGGAGTCCAATCAGAGGATCTTGGGAGGACTGTTGGATCAGAGGAACAGCCACCCAAAAACCATCCAGAAGGTCCTCAACAACCTGAAGGAGGAGAACAGTGATGGAATCTCCCCAGACAGAAGCATCAACATCTTCCACTGTCTGATGGAGATGAAGGATCAGTCAGTCCATCAGGAGATCCAAGAGTTCCTGAAGTCAGAGAAGAAATCAGAGAGGGAACTGTCAGAGATCCACTGTTCAGCTCTGGCCTACCTGCTGCAGATGTCAGAGGAGGTTCTGGATGAGCTGAACCTGCAGCAGTACAACACCTCAGAGGAGGGACGACGTCGCCTGATTCCAGCTGTGAGGAACTGCAGGAAGGCCGAGTAAGTAAAGATTTCTGGGGCCGGACATCGGCGTTTAAATCAAGCGAGTGGATCATGTCAGGTAGCAATACCCCCTCCAGTGGTCATTCCTTCAATTCTTTATTTCCATTGCAGCGTCCATAAATTAAAAACAACAACAATTCATCCAGAAATGTTCAACACTGGCTGGATATAAGTTCAAAGGTCAATCCAGACAAACCAACATAAGGCAGGAATAATAGGAGCCACAAGTTAACTGACTATCATGAAATTACTGTCATGTCATTAAATAACTTTTGTTTGTTTGTATACATCGTATTCTAACGACAGAAAAACAAATTTTAACTAATGACACGTGACTATTTTGCTTCATTTGTTCAACGTAAAAACAGCCGGCCTCGTTGGTTTAAATGGGTGTTTTAGGTCTTTGTGGCGGTTCCGTTTGGAGCCTTTATGTGACCCACAAAGTTGTTGGACCCTTTCCACACCCGTTAGGTGGCAACTCCATCACTAGCAACAAAAGGTGCAGTGAAAATGATTTGAAGGGAAACAGGCAGATAGAACAGAAGCTGAGGACAATCGATGCAACCAGAGACTCTGATGTCATCGATCGGATCGCTGAATTAAGACTTGACGCACCATCGTACAAATTGGATGAAATGCAAAATATCCAAAGAGCCGATAGACAGATAAAAAGATGCACGTTTCTTTAAACCATTTGCTATAATCATTTTAAATATTGAGTAATTATGAGCTGTTCTAAAATAAGACAAATGTTGAGAATAATTCAGTTGCATTTCAGATCTGATGGTCGTTCAAACTGTTGCTCTACGGTGTTGAATTTAGCTTTTCCAGGAAATGAGCTACATTTGTGTTGAGGTAGATTCTCAGATAAGTTGATGAGAAATCCCAAAGTTTGACTCACTTTTTTTGTTTCATACACAACAGACTGTCTGGTCGTGTTCTTTCAACGAGTCATTGGGAAGTTGTGTCCTCAGCAATGACGTCAAACCCTTCTCATCTACGGGAGCTGAGCTTAATCTTGAACCAAAGCCTGAGAGATGCCGGAGTAAAGTTACTGTCTTCTGCAATGATGCATCCAAACTGCAGACTGGAGACGCTCAGGTGAGTCAGAGATGATCCAGTACTTTCCCAGGTGTAACTTGTTAGACAATAAATGTTTACATGTTTGATCTTTGTTATAAACGTAGTGTTACAGTTCTCAGAAAAAAGACCACACAGGACAGATTTGCAGTATTAAATTGGTTGTGGAAATCTGTCCCATGTGAGGATGGTCATCAATGACTAGAAAGGAAGTATCAGTTGTAGATTTGTCTTGTTTTATTTTAGGCTGGCCACAAAACCACCCAAACATTCAGACCAATCAAAAATGGTTCTTCCTGTCTTTTAAAGATCGGAAGGAAAACTAGCAAACCCAAAAAGAAAGCTGCTGCAGTGTGCCATGCCCCTTCTCTACTGAGAAAAGCCATCCCAAAAAAGAGAAAAGCCCAAGTGTGAAGTGAGCCCCCTGTTAAACCTTGGTACCGAAAGCCTGCAGTCATTCTCATCTGAGGTGGCTTCATTCCAGCCAGAAGCCCAAACCTGCCTCCCTCTTAAAGGGGCAGCAGGTCAGTCCAACCACAGAAACCTTCATGAAGATCTGAAGCTTTCAGCATCCACAATTGTTGCACCTCACCTCCATTGGAGTCCAAATCAGAAGTCAACAAGTTGATTCTACACCGATTCTAAACAATGCAACCATTTTAAAAAGGTTTCCATCCATAAGTTTTCACACATTTTTAGATAAATCTGTTTGTTCATCGCCTCCTTCTGTTGTAATGGTCATTAAAGAAAATGACCTTATTTGAGTTTTTCTCCTCACAAATATGACTTTCTATGAACGATGCAATAAATGCAGCTTGCAATCTAAGACAATATGGAAGTATGTGTATATAATAGTAGTGGAAGTAGCTCATAAAATAATACATTTGCTCTTCTCATCGAATCTTTCTATGTTATTAAAGAAAAACCTGCTCTTAGTCAACAACATCTCAGAGATCAACCAAAAATCCTAATTTTCTATAATATAATATAAACCAGTAGAGAAGACTCTTTCTGCAGAGACCCTGGTGGCAGGAATGCAGAAGTATCACCTGCTCAACTTGGAAGGTGGAGCAGAAACCACCAGCTGAGAAGGTCCTCAGCGAGAGGAAGTGGTGGAGAACCATGAAAGTTGCTAAGCTCCACCTCAGCTCCAGAGACGGGCTGAGCTGGAGCTGTGGCACCAGGTATCGCCCAGAAGAGCCTCCAACAAACAAGCTCTTCTCTTGGGAGGAGAGGGCTTTGAATCTCAGCTCAGTGTGCTTGTCTCTAGTAGGTGGCAGCTGCACCTTTTCCTGAGCTCCTTGTTGATGCCCTGAGGGGAATTGATGCTCCTGCAATGTTTTCTGGCAGCATTGAGCTTGCAGTGGGGCAATCAAACACACTGTGGGGGGGCTCTCTTTCCTTCTCTCATCTGGAGAACAAGTGACACCAGGTGCCAATCATTGTTGGAGAAATGTGCAGTCAGAGGAACGATGCGTCCAGACTATAGCCACCCTTCCAGCATCCAGCAGTGTCTAAAACCTTTGATTTGGTTTCACCAGAGAGTGTAGGGATTGCAGGGTCGCTGCAGCATCGCCCACAAGCTATCAGGAGTGGGTCGCTTTGTCCCAACTCCTGACAAGAGTTGAGCTATTGAGAAATGTGGTCTCACAAACCTGGAAGGTATTTTGACCCACACACACTTTACATACGGTGTAGATCTTGTCCAACCGCCCTGAAAGAACCCAAAATAGGAACATACGCAGATAAGCCGGTGCAGGACCAGAGGTTTGTTGCTTGTAAGCTGTGTTTTGCTCTGGTACATGTTGATTTTTATTTGTCTTCTCTCAAAATAATTGTTTTAGCCTAAGTGGCTGCAGTTTATCCGAGACCAGCTGTGATTCTGTGGCCTCAGCTCTGAAGTCCAACCTCTCCCATCTGAGGGTTCTGGACCTGAGCCACAACACGTTGCAGGATTCAGGAGTAAAGCGGCTCTGTTCTGGACTGGAGAGTCCAAACTGTAAACTGGAGGGGCTCAGGTCAGTCTTCATTTATCTACCTATATACCAGCTGCTAAGATGGTGAAGTGAGGCTGTTCTCAACACTGCTGTGATGCACCACATTAAAAAAATTCCTTGGAATATCGTGAATTCAGGTCTGACCCAACTAAGAACTAACGTAGGTTTAGTACTGACGCAGATAACATGCACCGTATAACCTCATCCTGCATTTTTCAGATTGATTAACTGCAGCTTATCAGAGATCAGCTGTGGCTCTCTGGCCTCGGCGCTGAGGTCCAATCCCTCCCATCTCAGAGTACTGGACCTCAGCAACAACCAGCTGCAGGATTCAGGAGTGAAGCTGCTCTGTGGTTTTCTCCACTTTCCAAACTGCCGACTGGAAACTCTGAGGTAAACACCATTTTCAAAAATGTCAAAATGTCAATTTAAGGACAATGAAAAAGCCGACAGATGGTAACCAAAATTAGACAAAACTAGGTGAGGGTGCCTGGTAGACACCAGCCAAGGAGGAGGGAGATGGTGAGGGAGACAGGAAGTCATCTAAGACAGGTTGTGCCTTTAAAGATGAGCCACAGGTGAGATGGATCTCCATGATGAGATGGGAGGGAAAGAGGTGGGAGAACCTGGGAAGAGTGAGGGCCATAACAATATATATTCTCCTTTGGAACAGTGCAAACCTGAGGGTTCTGGACCTGAGCTCCAACACTGCAGGATTCAGGAGTGAAGCGGCTCTGTTCTGGACTGGAGAGTCCAAACTGTAAACTGGAGAGGCTCAGGTCAGTCTTCATTTTTCTACCTATATACCAGCTGCTAGATGGTGAAGTGAGGCTGTTCTCAACACTGCTGTGATGCACCACATTAAAAAATTCCTTGTAATATCGTGAATTCAGGTCTGACCCAACTAAGAACTAACGTAGGTTTAGTACTGACGCAGATAACATGCAGACCTGCACCGTATAACCTCATCCTGCATTTTTCAGATTGATTTACTGCAGTTTATCAGGATCAGCTGTGACTCTCTGGCCTCGGCACTGAGGTCCAATCCCTCCCATCTCAGAGAACTGGACCTGAGTCGGAACCAGCTGAAGGATTCAGGAGTGAAGCTGCTCTGTGGTTTTCTCCACTCCAAACTGCCGACTGGAAACTCTGAGGTAAACACCATTCTCAAAAATGTCCAACCTCTCAGGTTGGAATTGTGGTAATTACATATTACTATCATTTTTTAACCTGTAACTAAATTAAATATTTACAGATCATGCCTTTGATTAACCTTTCAGATTAATACTGGTTTCACTTATAACCTTATAAAAGTTTCCCTTCTTTATTTAGATTAGAGCTCTGCAGCTTATCAAAGATCAGCTGTGGCTCTCTGGCCTCGGCGCTGAGGTCCAATCCCTCCCATCTCAGAGAACTGGACCTGAGTTACAACCAGCTGCAGGATTCAGGAGTGAAGCTGCTGTCTGCTCTCGTAGAGAATCCAGACTATGGGCTGGAGACATTGAGACATGGCCGGTTGTAGCCAGTCAACTCCCGCTCATCTGCTGCATCACTCACTGACCACTGGTGAAGAGCATCTGTGGAAACATCGGCCGTCTACTCCCTCCATAGATGAAAAATTCAGTTTTTAAAAAGCGCTGGTGGACTTTCAGGAGATCAGTCGATGGTCGACAAAGCAGAAGCAGCTTCCCCTTGAAGTTAAATTAGTTCCTGGTATCACACAATGCATCTTTATAAAGTTCTAAATGGCTCCTCGGCCACTCTTAGAAGCATGAAAACATTCTCTTAATTGTCTCTTCAAATGTCTGTATTATACGTTACTATTTTACATCATGCCTTCAGAATCTTTAGGGTTTAGTATTTACTGTCTCTCTGACATGGAGCATTGGAATATTTCAGCTGCAGCCAGCAAAAACCCATCAGAATGACGGCTATCGGTGGGAACCACAGGTCATTTGACTTTAGTCAATCTGTTCAATGTTATAGGATTTATTGCAATCTCATAAAAACTATGAATAAATGTGGGAAATAGGAAATAAAAAGAAGCAAAATGACCAAATAAATCTCCCATGAATACTGTAAATTTAAAGATGTCAAGAATGGAATATCAGCTTAAATGGAATCAAACATAAAGGGAAAAGGCCTCCTTTAAGTTTACTGCAAAAATAAACACTAAATCAAGAGCGACACGCGCCAAAAACGTCTCATTCTCTCTTCTGTCTCCACTCATTCTTTTATATTCTCTTAAGATAATGGGGACGGGGTCGTGTGATAACAAAACAAGCTAATTGGGGACTATATTTTTGTTGCAAGAACTTTGGCTCTTCAGAAGTTTTTATGTTGGCTTCCACAGATTGTGCATCCACTAGAAACTCAGTGTTTTTGAGGAACTACCAGGAGTGGCTGGAGTGGAGGCCAATGACTCTATAGCTACATATAGGTACATATAGATCACCGTTATCCTCAACCCAAAAGACCACCAGTTGGCGCAGCAATACTAAAGATAGGAGGTTGTGGTTGCACAGACGCGGAGTGATATCACGCACAAACGTGCCCTATGTTCTATATCCCGTATGTTCGCGACCAAAGGGCGCACCGTATTAAAAGGTGCAGCCTCAGTTACGGTGCTGTTTCTGTATTTAACACATACATCAGGCGCTCCGGATTATAGGGCGCGGGCATGGTAAAACATAGCGCTACCATAGCTTACATGCATGCCCGTCTGTAGTGGGCCGCTCACAGCGGGAGCCCCGTCTGTAGTGGGCCGCTCACAGCGGGAGCCCCGTCTGTAGTGGGCCGCTCCTAGCGGGAGCCCCGTCTGTAGTGGGCCGCTCACAGCGGGAGCCCCGTCTGTAGTGGGCCGCTCACAGCGGGAGCCCCGTCTGTAGTGGGCCGCTCACAGCGGGAGCCCCGTCTGTCGTGGGCCGCTCCTAGCGGGAGCCCCGTCTGTAGTGGGCCGCTCATAGCGGGAGAAAAATTGTTATATTGTTATAATCATTTGTTTCAGGTGTACTGTAATTATTTTCTGTATAAAAATTAAATTTGGTGTTCAAAAAGTCTTTTTTCAAACTTGAGTCTTGAAAAAGAGGGGGTCGTCTTATATTCGGGCCAATACGGTAATTCTAATTTTTTTAAAAATTGTAGAACATGTCTGACATGTGCAAGACACAATTCACAAGGAAATCTGAGACCAAGAAGAGGAAAATTTCCTGCTCCCCAATATCCATTCCAAACTATACATATGGACTTCATAGAATTAAATAAAAGTGAAGGGAAAAAATACTGTCTAGTCATAATAGATGCATTTTCAAAATGGATAGAACTATTTCCAACAAAAAACCCAGATGCGCTAACAGTTGCTAAAGCACTCTGCAAAGATATCATACCCAGATATGGTATCCCAGAAATAAATTACTGTGATAATGGTACTCATTTTGTAAATCAAGTTGTTAAAAAGATCAGTGTTATGTTTCATATTGATTTAAAACACCATTGCTCCTATCATCCTCAGAGCGCAGGATTAGTTGAAAGAACTAATGGCACTATTAAAAACGGACTGAAGAAATGCAAGGAAGAGACGGGGAGACTGTGGACAATGTGTTGATTTGGCTAAGCTCCATATAAACATTACAAGCACCGCAGGCCTAACTCCTTATGAGATCTTATTTGGAAGACCGTACAGGCTTCCTCAGTTCACAAACTACTGGGAGACAAATGATGAGTCTAATCTAGCTGATTACATGAGAAGAATGTTAGAAAAACAAAAGCAAGGTCATGAAACTGAGACGCCCTCTGTCTCCCAACAGAACGGTGGAGCCAGGCGACTGGGTCCTAGTGAGGAGCGTAAAAAAGAAACACTGGTATTCACCTGAGTGGGAAGGACCTGACCAAGTTCTTTTGTCTACACCTACTGCTGCTAAAATAGCTGAAAGATCAACCTGGGTACACCTCACTCATTGCAAGAAGGTCATTTCTGTTGGAAACTCCGACCGGGAAGGTGATGCAAAGTCTGATAATAGGGTGGACTTAGACGAATAGAGTCTGGGTAGACCCGAAAGTCAGTGAAGGTTTCAGAGCCGCCGACTCACTTAGGGGGGCTATTTCAACAGGTTATGATCTATTGCTGTTCAGGAACAGTGTACTGGTTTCACAAACTCTACGAGGACGGCAGCAGGTAAATATAGACAGAAGCCAATACAGAAAAATCCAGAGGATTGGCTGGGGCTGTAGTATGCTAGCCTCGGTGCTAGCTGTAATCATAGTATTCCTGATAATCATAATAGTTATACAAGGTCTCCAACTCAGTTGAAACCCAATAAGTTTAAATGACTCCCAGGTGGCGACAGAGAGAGTTGGAGTGTCTATTCTCTTTATATGCGTGTTTTTATTTGTATGGTACCTGGTATTCCCAGGCGGTCTCCCATCCAAGTACTAACCAGGCCCGACCCTGCTTAGCTTCCGAGATCGGACGAGATCGGGCGTTCTCAGGGTGGTATGGCCGTAAGCGACAGCAGGTGCAAGAAAATGGCCTTTTGAAGTTAATACACTCAAACTTATTTTCTTGAAACACTTATTCTGGTGGAGGTTGTCCATTTGCTTTGTCACAGTCCAAACCTCAATGTTGGAGCAGCCTCCAATCCATTCCCCCCAAAAAGAAAAGGCTATAGAGCCTATGAGCGTCATATCATCAAATCTGCCTCGAACGGCTCTTGGATGAGAGGTGAAACGCCTTCAAAAAAATCAAACAAGATTCAACTCCGATAAATGAAATCAACTTAAAAGCAATGTGCCATGGCCGGGAATCGATCCCGAGCCGGTGCGGGCCAGTTGACAATTGCTGTAACAGACAACCTGATTGAAACCTCCTGAAGACCCGAGAGGGAGAGTTCGAATCCAGCTTTGGGCATTATCAAACAGAAGATATTTGATTGAAAAATTCACGATCATAAAAATGTTTAAAGAGCATAGCAGTGTCTGTGAGGTTTATGACCCACAAATGCTGCTCTTTTTAGGAGCACAGCCATCTATTAAACTGTAGTTTGTGTCATGGCATAGTTTTATTGACAAATTCTAAATTGCAAGTAGCAGATATGAACAGGGAAATGCTACGTTATCTGCTTATTCTGTTACAAATAATCTGATGAGATAGGTGTGGAGTTAATTCAGTTGGGGATACACAGATGGAATATTAGTGTTGTTAGTATGATACTTGAGTTCTTTAGATATTGTTTTCAATTCAGGAATCTGCCGCCTTGAGTTGGCTTTTTTTTGAAGAAAGAAATGTTGACAATAGTGTGAACCAAAGTGGGAAATTCAATTTTATTTAAACACAAACACACACACACGGACGCACGCACGCACGCACGCACGCACGCACGCAGACACACACACACACACACACACACACACACACACACACACACACACACACACACACACACACACACACACACACTCATGGCCGGGAGCTAAACGGCCCTAAACCGTTTCCCATTCATTTTCAATGGTAGTGCTAAACCACTACGGACGCAATATATTTCCGGCCGCTATGATCCCGTGGCGCTGTTCTGCCGTTTCTATGAAGAGCGGCTCCTCTCCGGAGGATCGGCCATTCTTGGTTCATTCTTTGGTAAACTTCGCTGAAGGTAAGTTTGGGCTTGATTTCCTACTGAATTAATGAGGAAACTTTTCGTAATTGTGCATAGGCTGTGGTCAATTTTGCCCTAAATTAGCAAGGAACGTGTTATAATTGGCCCTAAATTATAATGTACTGTATTTGTCATGCTACAATATACTCATATCTTGTCAAGCTAGTTTTTCATCAATTAAATGACACGACAGTGATGAATGAACTTGTTCATATTTTATATTCAAGTAACCGATTTACTTGTCGTGGCACTGAAATCTCGGTATTATTATTATTATTACTATAATTATTATTAGTAGTAATATTAGTAGTGGTAGTATTACATTTTATTACATCAAATGTGTGTTTTTGTTTCCAATGTCTTTGAGAGGGGATACTGTCCTCCTGCCCCCCCCCAACATGTTCTCTCACACACACACACACACACACACACACACACACACACACACACACGCACACACCTACACACACACACACACCATCACTTTCCAGTCTTTTCCTCACTAGCCACACCAGGTACTGACCTTCTGAACTCCTGAATCGACACCCCAACAACCTTGATCTTACACTTTCACACCTACATGATAATTGCATGTGTGCGCACACACACACACACACACACACACACACACACACACACACAGAGCTTTACACATGGTACCACACTTTATCTTTTACTGGCCTAAGATTCCTTTGATCACATTTATCAGGTGTGATTTGAAAAATGGGTGGAACTGTTTTATCAGTGTCTAATAAAAATGAGAAAATTAATAGACATTTTTCCTTTATGTCAGCTCAACATGCAGAAGCAATTCGCCTTTTTCCCTGGGAAACTTCGGGTCGTGTTCCGCAAGGGGCCTCTTGGGTTTCTCCTCCAGGAGCCATCTGATGAAGCCAAACGGGTGAGTTCCACTCCTCAGGACAAGTCTGCGGCCATGAGGGAGGACCTCGTACGGCAGAACGCTTTGGCCGTCATCCGGCAAAGAGGGGGGATCCCTCAGATAAGATGGAGGTGCTGGGAGACTATGTCCTGCAGTTTGGTAAATATAAAGGGAAGTCATTCAGATGGCTTTTGCAGAAAGACGTAGGATCCACAGTGTATCTGATCAAGAACGTGCAGAGCGAGGAGGCAGCAGGTCTCTGTATGGCTGACAGCCACAGTAAGGACAGCCTCCAGTCATTTGTGAGTTATGCCCTCAGTTTCCAAGAAATCCAGGCTCTCCTCACTTATGAGGCCGGAAGAGGGGATGGAGTGACTGCCTCATCTGAAGACCACCAGCTGGTTGGATTTGGTGCCCGAGCCAAGAGCAGGTGGAAGGAGATCTGGGACAGCAGAGGTGATGGCTATGCTGATTTTGTCATAGGCAGGCGCTGCGTTCCAGGCACACGAATGTCCAGGTTGCAGCAGAACCTGCTGAAGAGGCAGCAGCCCACCACATCTTCCACACCTGCTGAGCATCCCATGAAGGCCCCAGCTGAGCCCCTGGGTATGCTCATTCCTTCATGTGACAAGTTCAACTTTGGGAAAAGGTTTTTTTCTTTTCTACTAATAACCTGTAGCCGGTATTTTTGTCTTTAACACAGCCATGGAGGAGGACGTGGAGATGGAAAGGGAGATGCTGAGCATCCATAACTCTGATCTGCAAGTCCAGAGCTGTAAATACACCGTTACCACATTTATTTCATGTCAGACAAACAAAGTCCATGCCGTATCTGATTTCTGTTGTTTTTCTTTTCATCTGTGTGCAGATGCTATGCCAGTAGCAGCAGCCGCCCTGCCGAGAGTGCCACCAGGAGCAAAGACAGGTTTCTGAAAAATAGGTTTCAGAGCTGGAGTTCCGTTCCTTTCCATGAAGAATTCCTCTCCAAATCTGAAACTTATCTTATTATTTTTGTGTTCTTGATGTTCCGGCCGAGTTCCTTTAATATTCCTCTTCATATGTTGGTGTGATAATAACCGTCGTGAGGACTATGAATTGATCCGTGCAATGATGAACTGATATTGACTATGAGGAGGAGGGTAAGTGTTTGTTTTTGTTCTCTTTGCTGCTTCGTTGAAAAACAGTTTGGATGCACGGGTACGAACACGCGAATGCATGTTTGTTGACCGAGTCCCAATGCTCCTCCTGCTCGGCCTCGAGAGCGCTGATTAACATTGTCATTTCAATTGGTGTGAATGAGACCATTATATTGTTTTCATTTTAATGATGTAAAATTCTAAAAAGCAGGAGGAGTAACGATAAGGCTGCTTGAATTTCTACTAATAACGGCGTCTTCACAACTCATTGAATCTGAACTGACTAAACTAATGTTGTCTTTTTAGTTCCATCTGCCACACGCTCCAAAGCCCCACCTGGAGATACCGCTGAGCTCCAGGCATCACTAGTTGATGGTAAAAACATTGTAATTCTGTTCATCCAATCAAGTGTTCTGCTAACTGCAGCTGCCTTAAATAAAGTCATTTCATTTTTGAAAATGACCGTACCTGCAGCTGTTCCAGCTTCACCAGGTGTGAAGAGGAAGAGACCTGTGCCCCTCCCCCCACAGCTGGCCTTCCTGGTGACAGAGACAGAGGGTCTCACAAAGGTAGAGGAGCCCCACTCAACTTCAGGTATGTTTCCTTTTCTTTTATTTAGGGCTGATGAACAACCTGATGTCTCTGTAATGTCCAGCTGACTGTTCTTTCCATGTTGTCATCAGGTGAAGTGACTGTAATTTCTTAATAGCAAGTCTGCACTTGTTTTCAGGACCTGACTCTTGCACGGCACAGACCTCTGACGGCAGAGTGCCTCCTTTGACGGACTCTACCCAAGACCAAAAGAGTGGTATGTTAAACCATGTAAGTTTCCCCCATTCCGTGGGGTGTTGAACAATAATAAAGTGTCCCGGGGTCATTCAAATTGACACGATTCTTTGTCACTGACATGGAAAAAATCTGAGGTGTGAGCTCTGGAATGAAACCAAGTGTCCGAGGCGCGTGTTTGTTTCCTTGTATCGTGTGTTTATATCATGTGAGGGCGGGGGCACTGAAATAGTCTCTTCAGTAATGATAACTTTATGTTGTTCAACTGTCTTCTTTACTTTATCCTAGTTCCCATAGCTCCTGTTCCCATGCCTGTCCCTGACCACGACATGAGCAAGTGGATCTGCTCACAACATCAAAAGCTGTGGATGAGGACGGAGCTTCAACAACTTGGGTTGTGGCCTGGGTCCCGACCAGTGCATAACCCTGGGAACGCAATTTCTCTTTGGCGTCTTCCTCCTCAGCCGGAGCTACTGGACATGGTGGCTGAGCTCCCGTCCCCCAACTTTTTTCACCTCCATCCATTTTTCATTTGGAAGCCAGAGAGCCACATCACGGTCAGGTTGAGGAACAATGACATCCTGCCGTGCCTCCATAGCTGTCCTCGTCCTCAGGTGGTCTCTGCAGGCGTGGGCAGACCTCCAGTGATCGTCAGCGTCCGTGGCCAGTATTTGATCTTTTCCTCGCGACTCTGCTGCAAGGCCTGTCGCAGGAACTGGTCCGCTGACAACCCTCCATGGGTGGAGAAGCTGCCCGTGCGCTTTACTAACCTTTTGCCTGCATTCCTGACTCACAAGAAGGCTGCGTGCAAGTCGGTAATGGATGAACTGCGGCGTTCTGGCAAGTCACCGACCGATATGGCGAACCAGGTGAATGAGCTCGTGCACCTCAAGTATGAACGAGCTCACCTGGCATATCTGCACGCTGTACAGAACGTCAGGGAGGCCGAGGCTGGGGCGTACGGACAGAGAACCATCGGCCAGTACGTGAGGATGGAAGATCGGCCACGTGCTTTCGGGCCATACGAGGACCAAGAAGGTTGGGGTGGGGTGTCTGTGTCCGGATTCTACCTGACTGACTGCCTGCTGGATGAGTTCAAGCGTCAACAGCCGTCTCTGACCAAGCTCCTCCAGGGCACGTTGGGGCAGGTTTTCTGGTGGGACCACACGAGGAAGATGGCGAGGAAGGTGACACTGGCATCTGGAGCCATGTCCAGTTTCGCAGTGATGAATGAGAACTGGCTCATTGTGTCCTGGGTGATGGTTCAGGCTGAGACAGAAAGGTCCCTGCATCCGATGTAGCAAGGAATGGCCCAGAGGTACAGCCACGCTGGGGTGGGAAAGGCCGGCTACCCCTGGATGGACAGGTGAGATCAGCCATCTTCTTTGTTTGCCGTCATTCAAACTGAAAAATGCTCTCTGCAAGTCATTGTCTTTGAAGAAATGTTATATTTAATGTTACAATTCTTCCTTTGGAGCTGATATTTCTATGTCTCTGCCTCGCATTTAGGGATCGCTGCGCTCCATTTAAGATCCCGGACTGCGTCCCTGGTGAACATCTGTGCTGGGATGCCTGGAAGACCACCCCTTCCATTGTTGCAGGAGCCCCCTCTGGAGCGCTGAGCAACACCTGCGCCTCACGGGCACATTACAACAGCAGCAGCGTTGTGAAGCCAGACTGGTTTCACTGTGTGAGGCGCTTTGGACGAGAGTGCACCTCTGAGCACCATCCTCTGTTCAGCCTTTTCTGCCAGCTCCTTTCTGCCGCCTTCTCTGTGGTGGATCAGGAAGACCTGAAGAGGCTCCGCGATGCCTCCGAGTTCTGCGGAATCCGTCCAGCCAACCCCACCAAACGGCACGTCCGAGAGCACTGCAGAACTAAAATTCCACAACCCAGCGAGCGGCTGGAGAGAGTGGAGAGAGTTCTGCAGCACTTTCACCTGGCCACGGACCCTAACCATGTCCCCCTCTTCAAGCCATCCATGCTGAAGACGTGGCGCGTTCAGAGGGTTCCCATCCTCCGTGGTTGCCTCAGTGACCCAGAACTGTCTGAGGGGATAATGGACAGGGACGGAGGGACCCTTCAGCTAAACCACGTAGCGGGCGAATGTGCCAAAGTCCCCGTCTGGATCCCTGTCCGTGGTCCATCTCAGCAGGAGGGCTACCATTTCCACCAGGCCCAGTGGGTCACGGGTCCGCAGGTCTCCCCTGAACTGTTCCAGGCCCAGGCCATGACCGGCGTTGTGCGGTGGAACTTTCAGCGACCGGTAGACATGAAGAAGCCCGGCGCCGTCCTCCCTGCTGTCTTTGACCCTGCCTCAATGTGGGAGTTGAACTCTGCTTCCATGGCAGTGACGGGACAAGACAAGTGCCCTGCGTTCACCTCTCTGACAGAGACACTGGAGAAAGGTTTGGGCTGGAGTCCAGAGAACCGGGCTGCCCTCCGCTCCCTCTGGACTGGGACAAACACAAAATGCAGCAGAGGGATCGGCCTTCGGCTCTCGTGCCCCCTCCCGCTCCAGACGATGCTCCTGGGGCAACACCTTCCTCCAGCGGGGCAACAGCGACTGCTGTGCCGTCGCTTCCCCCTGCGCCACCTGTCAGCTTCCATCTCTCTGCTGCTGGACGTGTAAAGGAGATTCCAGCAGAGGACGACCAGGATCCTGAAAGATCAGTGGGCGGGTCAACGATAATCGGGTTTTTCAGAGCGGCATGTTGGAATTAAGGCCTTCGAATGATTGAAAATAAATAGATTTAGTTAGGTTGTGGTCAGTGTATCTCAATCTTTTGATGCGTTAAATATTACACTTTCTGTTATTAAGGGATGGATATTAATGTGTTTTCTCAATAGCCCATATGGCGATAACATGAGTTACTAAGGATGCGTTATTGCTTTGTTTGTGTTCCAGACGTCTCTGGAGCTTTGCCCCTGCCGCTGAAGTCCTCGCCGAGGAGCGCCCGCACTGGACCCATGAAGACTGGTGGTGGAGTGTTTGTCTTGGACCACACACGCTGGACTCTTCCCATGAAAGACGCTATTGATAGTTTGCTGCAGTATCATCATGGGGACAAGGACATCCTGAGGCTTGTGGATCCAGACTACGCAGACACGGTCCATCGGTCTGCGGCCGATCCGAACAGCTTGCTCCGCCCCACAACCAGGTTTCACATATCCCGCTATGTGAAGCATCTGGCAAAGCTGTTGTACACACTTTGAGATTTAATGTTGCACTCCTGGACCTGTATATCTCCAGGACCCGGAGGTGTGCAGGTCGGATCACGGCCGACCCTTCCCACCCTGGTCACGGACTGTTTTCCCCCCTCCCCTCAGGCAGGAGACTACGGTCTATTCGGACCAGAACCTCCCGCTACACAAACAGCTTCTTCCCCTCTGCCATCAGGCTGCTGAACACCAAGTGACTCATCACTCAAGCACCATGAACAGCAGCCAGCCGGACCCATGAACATCACATTACTCCTGCATTGACCTGCACTATTTCTTACCACTTACTATTTATGTATATACTGTATATATGTCTTATTCTATTTTATTTATCTTATTCTAGTGTGGTCTTCTTTATGTTGAATGTCGCAGCGTCACACCATGACAAATTCCTAGTTTGTGTAATACTGTGTATTACATGAACAATGGCAATAAACCTGATTCTGATTCTGATTCTGATTCTGATTCTGGACACACTTTGAGATTTAATGTTGCACTGAGATTTAATGTTGCACTATTGTACATTGTTTTACATTTAATATTTAACTCCTGTACATAGTTTCAGATTTAATATTTTATGAGTGTGTTTGTGTTTAAATAAAATTGAATTTCCCACTTTGGTCCACACTATTGTCAACATTTCTGTCTTCAAAAAAAGCCAACTCAAGGCGGCAGATTCCTGAATTGAAAACAATATCTAAAGAACTCAAGTATCATACTAACAACACTAATATTCCATCTGTGTATCCCCAACTGAATTAACTCCACACCTATCTCATCAGATTATATGTAAGAGAATAAGCAGATAACGTAGCATTTCCCTGTTCATATCTGCTACTTGCAATTTAGAATTTGTCAATAAAACTATGCCATGACACAAACTACAGTTTAATAGATGGCTGTGCTCCTAAAAAGAGCAGCATTTGCCCTCTGGGGTCTTCAGGAAGCTTCGATCAGATTGGCTGGTTTTCCGTTACAGCTATTCTGCTGTAACAGACAACCTGATTGAAACCTCCTGAAGACCCCAGAGGGAGAGTTCGAATCCAGCTTTGAACAGAGCCTGTCCAGATTTGAGGCCTGGTTTTAATTCCTCAACCTTCTGTAGCTTTTGTTCCATGTCCATATTCTTGTCTTTGTCCGCGTGTTTAGCTTCATGATGGCGTCTCAGATGATATTCTTTCATTACCGCCACCCTTTCTCCACACAGAAGACACCCAGGTTTCCCAGCTGCCTCCGTGAACATGTGCTCCCACTCCCACCTTGTTTGAACCCCCGGTTCTCAGTGTCCACCTTCCCTTTTGCCATTTTATGGGTATCTGAAAGTTAACTTTTGCTGTTATGCTAATGACTACTGATAAATAATGAAATGAAGCCACCTCCCGCTCAGACGGTCACCGTTGCATTGTGGGAAATGTAGTATTGGCCTGTGTAAAACATCTGCGGCCTGCGGGCCGGTTCTAATAATAAATCAATATCATCCCGGGGGCCATAGAAAACCCTCGACCTTGACTCTGACATATGAGCTTTAAATGATTTCTTCTGACTCCCATTTATTTGGCTGTTTGGATATCATCTTTGCTAGTGTGTGTGTGCGCGCACGCTCTATGGAACTGGCATAAAGGATGTTAAAATTAGTCTAAATTAGTCTAAATTAAATAGAAATGCATCCATTCATCATTCCCAACAGGCGGTGTTTGATGAGAAACTCTTTCTGAACACTGGTGCTCTGAAACATCTCCGCTTCCATTTTCAGCTGTTTTTATTCTCAATAACATCAAATCATCCATCCATCAAATCGTGGTCCTGTTGGACCACCAAAGGACAAACACTTTCCATTTAGCACGGGCAAAAAAACCCAAATCCTGTTTAGCAATGAAGCTGTGGGGAGAGTTTGAGGAGCGTTTCTGAGGAACACGCTGCCATATTGGGTCCAAGCTGCTGGGGTTTTGTTTTTTCCAGGTGAATCGGTGGGCAGCGGCGTTACCGCCTGTCTCTGCCCCCCCCCCCCTCTCCCCGTGGTCGTGGTCACGCCGGGCATCTTCACTGGTCCCGTTTTAAACAGGTTCTGTTGGGAACAGGTGTTCTCCAGAACTGTATTCCAGGCTGCTGTGCTGAAGGGCTGTTTTCAGTAGCAATAGAGCCAGAGTGTGCCTGCTCCATATGAACCCCCCCAGGCCGTGCTTTCCTCCTGGCTGAGTCATAATCAGCTCTGGATGGACTGGTTCACGCTTGGACTGAGTCAAGATTTGATAGCTTGACTGATTCTTACAGTTTTTGATCAAACCCCCATCTGCTGATTCCAGGAGATCTTTAAAGGATCTCAGAGCTTCAGATTTATGAAGCCTGCTCAGCCCCCGGCAGCGCTGATGAAACCATTTCATTCCTTCAAAAAAGCAGAACATGAAGCTCCAGAAAAGGTTTTTGGATCAAGTTTCCAACAGAACGAGGACAAGTGGGTAAAAGCGCCACTTTAAAGCCTCCAGGCCTCAGAAAACATCCACCTTTAGGATGCCTGACTTTAGAGGATCGTCGGTTCGCTCCGAGCACAAGAACAAACATGTTTAACCTCAGTCCAAGAACATCTGACCTGAAATGATCAAAAAGCTTCAGCGTAAAAAGATGGTGGAGAGAAAGCTGCTGGGAGGTTCTCAGAAGAGAAGTGGCATTAAAGCCAGCTGGAAGAGTCCAGCCTGCTTCCTGCTCCTCCAAACAGGCGTCTCCACACCAACACTGAGGAACACGGGCTTCTGTTCTTCCTTCTTCTCTTCTGACTATTGTGTGTTTGATGAATGCAGCATCCACTCACTGCCCCCCCCCCCCCCCATTTACACTGCTCCTGGTTTCACAATGCTCCTCAGACAGATGCAACCAGAGACACTGATGCCGTCAGACAATAAACCTGAGTGTTGTTGTGTCCGGTTATTAACATGTTCCATGCTTTTCCTTCTGCAACAGTTCATCACACCTGCTCAGGGAAACCTCGGTGTAAAGGAGGTGAAGCCGTGCCTCAGTGACTCTACTTTGCTGTTTTAGAAACGAACAGTTATTAGATGAATATACAGTGTGCACGTACGCGCACACGTGTGTATAAACACTTAATACACGCGTGTGCGTGGATGTAGACTTTTTAGTACTTTGGGTTCATAGACTTTTTAGTATTTTGCAGATTCGTGTCTGTATATAAACCAGATCCTCCTGTAATAAAGAGAGAAGAAATGGGTCACTTCTTGTCAAAGTGACAGGTTGACCTTCCCCTGAACCCGCCCACATCTGTTCCCCCCCCCCCTTTCCCGCGGTTCCCGCCTTTCTTCCTCCCGCCTGATTTTGAAAAGGGCATCAGTTACAAATCAGTTTTGCCATAGTCCTGGCATAGCCATCTGTGGACAACATGAGTAGTTCTACATCCGTGATTGGTGAGACGGCTGTGACCGTTATAAGAGAATTGTGTGGAAAAGTAGTTGAAAAATCCACGGTGTTTGTACAGCGTTCTCAGGCGTCACCTTCTGAGCCTTTGCAGCAAGAATGGTCTTTGGAGCCTTATAGTCAAACAGGGAGTTTTGGGTATGTGTTCCGTTACAAGACGGGGGAGCTGATTCTCTATCAGCGGGAAGAATCTTCCAGTGAGGGGCCTATGTTGTCGGCTACGATGTCTTCCAATGACTGGGGTGTGTTGAAACTGATCAAACCGAGAATGGTGTGTGTGACTGAAGAAGGCTGTGAAGAAAGAAACAACACAGAACAGAAACCTTCCACAGAACAAACATTTGTGCGCATTTGGTTGACGAAAACCTCGGGTACGGGAAGATGGTTCTATCGTGCTAGCTACAAGATGCAGATGGAAGAGATGTCAGGGAAGCCGAGACAGTATTTTGTCTTGGATCTTTTTAACTCAGACTGTGGGGTTTTCAGCAACGTGTTGACTCTACCTCTTGCAGCATGGATCGAAAAGATGCATGAAATGGATGATAAAATCACAAAAATTTTTCACCATTGTCGTCTTTGGAACAACACTGTGGTGACGAAAAAAAGAGTCCTCCCTCGTGTAAGCCCGCACCCATATCTCAAATGTATAAAAGACGTTCGTCTGAACCATACGTTACCCACTACCGGAGTGAAACACTAAGGAGAGCATGTCTACCAACAGAAGCGTCAAGAGCGGATCTGACAATCCGAGCAATTCCTATCTGTGGGATGAGGATGAGACACAAGCGGAATGCCGTCAACGTCGGCTTCGGCCTCGCAGGCTGGACTTTGACTCACTCATCCAACGCTCGGATCCCACGGATTCTAACGAGTCTCTCACTCCTTGGCTAAGCCCTCCACCAACCCCACCCCTCGGACGCTCGGCATCGGATCCTGGGGTGTCCAGTCCTCACTCACACTCACTGACACCACCCGTCAGAGACTCAGCATCACTTCCAGATGCTATTGAAAATTTCCTGAAAGCGTGCGGTGTCAACGCTGACTACGTGAAAGTCAAGCTCGCCGCAGAGACCCTTTTGCTCGAGCTGAAATCCAGCGAATTAATCTACGCACCCATCCAACAAATGTACGAGAGTATCGCCGACAACGACAGCGAGATTAAACAGGAACATCTGGACACGGTGACTCAGTACTGGACTGAAAACACTTATATCTGAAAACACCATTTTCAGATATAAAATGAAAAGATGCATGAAATGGATGATAAAATCACAAAACTTTTTCACCATTGTCGTCTTTGGAACAACACTGTGGTGACGAAAAAAAGAGTCCTCCCTCGTGTAAGCCCACACCCATATCTCAAATGTATAAAAGACGTTCGTCTGAACCATACGTTACCCACTACCGGAGTGAAACACTAAGGAGAGCATGTCTACCAACAGAAGCGTCAAGAGCGGATCTGACAATCCGAGCAATTCCTATCTGTGGGATGAGGATGAGACACAAGCGGAATGCCGTCAACGTCGGCTTCGGCCTCGCAGGCTGGACTTTGACTCACTCATCCAACGCTCGGATCCCACGGATTCTAACGAGTCTCTCACTCCTTGGCTAAGCCCTCCACCAACCCCACCCCTCGGACGCTCGGCATCGGATCCTGGGGTGTCCAGTCCTCACTCACCCTCACTGACACCACCCGTCAGAGACTCAGCATCACTTCCAGAGCTGTCCGAGTCTCTTCTCCAAGGCAGAGATCCTGCGCCGTCTCCGGCTTCTTCATGTCCAGGTTCTCCAATCTCTGTGAGCGGTGTGGAGAGTCTTTCACGCTCAACAACCCCTGATCTGCCTTTGCCCGACGACGCATCGGATCTCCCCGGGGCTGTATGTAACGGTGCTGACCAGCTTGACGGCTGGGCATCTGAATTCTTTGGCCTGGTAAAAAAAGGCGTTCTTCATCTACTTAGCGTCGTCCTGGACCTGTACAAGGGTGAGGTTTGCAACGGATGTCGGATCGACCACCCCAGCCAGCGCCAACACCAGTGTTTGGACGTGATCGAACCGGGTTTCTACCGCAACAACTTTTACATGTTGATGAAAAGACTCTACACACCCAAGTTCATTCCTGCTATTCAAAATTTCCTGAAAGCGTCCGGTGTCAACGATGACTACGTGAAAGTCAAGATCGCCGCAGAGACCCTTTTGCTCGAGCTGAAATCCAGCGAATTAATCTACACTCCCATCCAACAAATGTACGAGAGTATCGCCGACAACGACAGCGAGATTAAACAGGAACATCTGGACACGGTGACTCAGTACTGGACTGAAAACACTTATATCTGAAAACACCATTTTCAGATATAAAATGGGGAGCTTCTGGGGAAAAGTTGTAAACGATGTAGAAGGTGTCAAGATCCAATTGATCAAGGGTCAGATAATAAACATCTTGTACCAGGCTATTGAGAACAAAACGGCTTCAAACAAAAACATCTTGCTGGAAAAAACCAGAACGTGTGCAGGACCCGCACTTTGGGAAGAGATGGTAAATGACACGATGCTTATGAGCAAATCTGGATTGTCGGATTGTTTTAAAGTAATTTTTAAAGAACTGTCCAACGATGTTGTAAAACCATGTCATATGATAGCCTTTTATGCTTTGCTCATTGATGTGACCAGCAGACTTGTGCAAAACAACCATTCTGTAAGCATCTTGGAAGAACTTGGAAAATTTCACGATGATATCTGCCTCAGTCTAGATCATAAAGTCTTAACGCAAACTCTATTGATGATAACGCATTGGTCTTAGACTAGTTTTTGACTATCTGTACTTTCACATTACAAATGTTACAAACGTATTTGCTCATGTTACTCACAAAATGTATTTACTCATGTTACTCACAAAACGTGTATGCTAAAGATTTCTTAACACCTAATAAAAAAATAAATACCTCTCAAACGAGCATCCCTTCTCATTCTGTTTTCAACATGTCTGAGACACGCTTCATGGAAAAAGTGTACTATGATCCCGCGCATCCCGGTAGCCTCGGTGGTGTAGAGCGGCTCCATAAGGGGGTGCAAGAAGAAATGGGAAAGACGGTTCCTCGAGAAAATGTTAAAACATTTCTACAGGGACAGGACGCTTACACTCTACACAAACCGGCCAGGATACATTTTCCAAGAAACAGGGTTTTCGCCCCCCGCCCTTTAAACCAATTTCAAGCGGACCTGTGCGATATGCAAGCCCTGTCGGAGCATAATGACGGATATAATTATTTATTAACGGTCATAGACATATTTTCCAAAAAAGCTTACGTCAGGGCTCTGAAGAGAAAATCAGCGGCTGAGGTGGTAAAGGCGTTTGAATCCATTTTTGAGTCAAGTCAGACGCCTGAAAAAATACAAACTGATGCGGGGAAAGAATTTTTTAACAAGAGTTTTGAAGCTTTGATGAGAAAACACAATATCGTTCATTTTTCCACCGCCAGCCACCTTAAGGCCTCTGTGATTGAAAGATTTAATCGTACATTAAAAGGTAGAATGTGGAGATATTTTACAGCAAACAACACTCTGCGATACACCGACGTCTTACAAGACTTGGTGAAAAGCTATAATCACAGTTATCACAGCAGTATCAAGATGAAACCCGCTGAGGTAACCTCGGAGAACACTTTTAAAGTGTTTCAAAACTTGTACGGTAAATCTGAAAACCGACGGAAGGTTGAAACCAAGATGAATTTCAAGAAGGGGGACCTAGTTAGAATTTCAAAACTGAGAGGAGTGTTTGATAAAAAATATGAACAGAGTTTTACGAACGAGGTGTTTACGGTATCTGAACGCATCCCTCGCGACCCTCCAGTGTACAAGTTAAAAGATTACGATGGAGAACCCCTCCAAGGGTCATTTTATGAGCCAGAGCTACAAAAGGTAACGATGGGGGAAGACAGACTTTTCCACGTAGAAAAGATTCTGAAGCATCGCGTCGTCAGGGGTGAAAAGCAAGTCTTTGTAAGTTGGAAAAACTGGCCGGAGAAATTCAACAGCTGGATCAAAGCCGCAGATTTAAAGAACGTATAAAAATCAACTCGCGATCGCAACGGATATCATTTCATCATGTACGGTCCGAAGGACGAGGGTTTTTTATTACCCTACCCTCCAACGCCAGCGTCGATGTTTTTAAAGAAAACACGAGTTCCAGTTACCGCGTGGATTTGCCTCAACATATCGATTTAGAGGGAAGCTGGGAAGTAGCTTTAACGCAGATTTCATACCCGCACACCTTTTATCACCTTTATCAGGAGGATGCCTACTTTTACTGGAGGGAAAAACCTCAAGAACCGGCCACGGAGAGCAAGGTGCATCGTCAAGAGATGAGACAATCATATTTCAACGGCTTCTCAGCCTTTAGATTCGAGATGGACGGACAATTTAGAAGAATAAAGTCTGATATTTACATCGTCTATGACAATCTTCTGAAAAGATTTGATTTCCAATCGGGAGGTAAAACCCACGTACTCTTCGAAGGACCCCTGGCATATTTGATGGGTATGAAATCAGGGGAATGGTTTACGTTTGACCAAAGGTATGCGTACTATCCCTGCGATTTACGAGCTGGGTTTTATCACATGTATTGTTACAGCGACGTAGTTGCACCGCAGATGGTCGGCGACGTTTATGCGCCACTTTTGAGAACGATTGATGTAAAAGGAACGTTCGGTGAAATCGTCACACAGTATTTCAATCCTGCTTACTATTTACCGGTGTCCAAAAACCACATTGAAAACATTCAGGTGGAGATAAAAACGGATCAAAACAAACCGGTAAAATTTTCATACGGCAAGACTATCGCGACTCTCCACTTTAGACCTAGAACTTGAACCCCAGGGTTATATATATTCCAATCGCCCGCGTCCTCATCATTCATTTTCAGGAGGCTGATCAGCTATCCACACACAAAGTGTTCAAGGGTAAGAGAAAAATAGAGAAAAAGAAAATGGCTCGGGTAGGTTTGAGAGAAGATCCTCACCGATTTGTACAATATTATGAGAGTCAAGTAGGGGGGAATTTGCCGGGGTTTTACGGTGCACCGGTCATGTACGGTCGGGGGATAGGATCTTTGTTTTCTAAATTATTTCGTTTCGTCAGCCCTTTGGCCAAGAAAGGTTTCGAAATAGCTAAACCTCATCTTAAAGCCGCTGCGAGTAACATCGCCTCCAACGCCGTCAAACACGTGATGGAACGGTTCGCCGGTGATCAAGAGATGAAGCAAGAAGGATCCGGGGGCATTATGGTGTTGTCGCGTAGGAAGAGAAGACGACCCCCCGGAGAACGCATCCCCTCGAGCTTTAATAAACAGCCGTTCGGTAAAAGGAAGAAATCAGTTGCAAAAGGCCGTCGTGTGAAGAAGAAGTCCGTCCGGAGCTCTGATATTTTTTAAGAATATCTTTTCTTTGAGAAAAAAGAAAATGGCTCTAGTACATCAGAAATCTCCAGAGTGTACTCTGGCCGAATTGGATTTATTTTCAGCACCTATGACGCAGCTGTCTATCGATGAAAAAACCTACACGGAAATTTCTCCCCTGTCAGCCATCACCGACGGGGGACCCATTGAGTTTTTCATCCCCGGAGACGGGGACCGGTATCTGGATCTGAACGACACTCTGTTGCATCTCCGTGTAAAAATCACCAACGCTAACGGATCGAACCTAGCTAATGACGCAGCGGTGGGCCTTATCAATTATCCTCTAAATACAATTTTCAGTCAATGCGACGTGACCCTGGGGGATCGACTCATCTCTCAGTCGAGCGCTACCCACCCCTATCGCTGCATGATTGAGACCCTGCTCAACTTTTCACCGGACACGCTCTCCAGTCAGTTTACCGGGGGTCTTTTTTACAAAGATACCGCCGGGTCAGTGGACTCTATCGTGCTTGTGAACGGTCCAAATAAAGGGTTAACGAGGAGAGCCGCGTCCACAGCCCGTTCCAGAGAAGTACACCTGCTCGGTCCTCTCCACGGGGACATCTTTTTCTGCGAGAGACTATTGCTCAACTCTGTCGATTTGAGAATTAAACTGATGCGAGCCAACGATGCTTTCTGCCTCATGGGGGCGCGTGACTCTGCTTTTAGCCTAAAAGTACTGGGGGCTTCCCTATTTGTTAAAAAAGTAGCCGTGTCCCCTGCAGTCAGGTTAGGTCACGCCGCCGCCTTAATGAAGGGCAACGCTCTCTACCCCCTTTCACGCGTTAATGTGAAAACTTACTCTATTCCGGCAAACTCTAGGGTTTGCAACCAGGAGAATCTGTTTCTGGGTAGCATACCAAAGTACGTGGTTCTGGGTATGGTACACCACGATGCTTTCACAGGAAGACGAGACCTGTCGCCTTTTAATTTCAGACACTATGACATCGAATACCTGGCTCTCTGTCAGGACGGCCGGCAAGTTCCGGCTAAAGCTTTCCAACCTGATTTTAACAACGGGGTGTCCGTCAGAGAATTCTACAACATGTTCCTGGCTACCGGGAGACATCTCAAAGATTTACCCCTGAGTATCAGCCGTGATGACTTTAATGACGGCTACTCTCTGTTTGTGTTTAATCTCAATCCGAGCGATGACAACGACGCACTGTCTACCGTCTCAAACGGAAACCTCAGGCTGGAGTTGAGATTTAGAACACCCCTGCAGCACACCGCGACCCTTATCGTCTACGCCTGTTACGATTCTATTCTGGAGATCAACGCCAAGAGGCAGGTGCTGGTGGACTATTATTAAAAGATGGACAACGTTCAACTAGAGAACCTTCTGCATAGCCTGCTGGGAGATGTGTTTTGCGGGGTGTGGGCGTCCGATCAACTGCCCATGCTGAATCCCTCTTTTAGAACCCCGGCCTACTTTATCGTCAACACACATCCGGCTCACATGCCGGGGGAGCACTGGTTAGCTTTGACGCTGGAAAATGGTGGCATAGCCACCTTTTTTGATTCTTATGGATTTCCGCCGGACTTTGATCACTACCCTCCGAGCATCTTACAGTTTCTGGAAAAACGTTCTAAAAACATTGAGTACCACGACGTTCAGTTGCAGCACCACATGTCGACGGTCTGCGGACAACATTGCATCTATTACCTCTGTCACCGTGCGTGCGGGCTATCTTTTGATCAAGTACTGTCTTTGTACAATGATGATGTAATAAAGAATGACTTCATGGTGTACGACTATGTGAGGAAATATCAGCGCTGTATTAGAAATAAAATCAATGGTCCCTCCAAGCAGGGGTGTTGTTTTATGCAATGTTTTAAAGATTTTTAAAGTTTTTGAATGAATGACTGTACACTCGAAAAAATGTTTAATAAACGCTTTATTGGTAAAAGACAAAACTTTGTGTATTACATTTATTCACGATGAAATGTTAATCCAACGCGGGGGGTCATTTGTTCGTCTTCTAGTTTTTGACGGTAGATCCGCAGGTGTTTCAGAGTCTTGAGATCCGATCGCATCCATCTTGAGGAGTCGGTATTGATTACGCGCTTTTGGGTTACTTATAGAAGACAAAGGGATGTTTAATTCTGAGAGAGTATTTAAAAAATGTGTCCATCCGGGAGGTTCAGAACCCTCTGATTTTTTCTTTTTAAAAGGAAACAAGAGTCGTTTGAATAGATCGATCATGTGAGACCCTTTTACAACGTTGCCCCCGGTACACAAATTCCCCTTTTGTATTCCAAACATCGTGACGGTCGGATAATTTCTTTAAGACGTATTCGGCGTTCTTGCGATCTCGCGGTGGGAGGCTCTGCAACACGTCGTCGATGATGCTATCGGACGTCCGTCCCAGAATCTGCCTCTGCCTCCGTCTTTGTCAGATTCTCTGTCAGATTCTCTGTCTGATCCTGCTTCACAAAGGTCAGATATCTTTGCAGTAACGCGTTATATTTTTTAATTTTTTCATGAGAGCTCAGCCCCTGCTCGTTTAAGATGGCTCTCATCCTAGCGTCCAAATCGTCCTCCGCGACATCTCTGATGGACTGGGAGGGTCGCGTCAGGCGGTTGAGTTGATGAGGGGTGACGAGAAACATTTTTTGGGCCTTTTTCAAAGTCATTTTCGTATCAATCCTCCGACGAGGTTCCCGATCAAAGGTACCACCGCTGAGAGGAGAGGTAAAAGAAATCCGCCCGTCTGCTTCTTTAGAACCTGTTGCTTCCTCTTTAAACTGGTTCTTTTATCAGCCAACAGTTTGATAATTCTTTTCTGTCTCTTCAGTTTTTTAAATTGAGAAGGAGTCAGGGGGACGTTTCCTTTTAGAAGATTTAAAGAAATCTCACACAGTGTCTGGATAAAATCCGGGGAGCTGTGAATAAGAATGTCTCTACGTTTCTTGGGTGTGGCACGGTACAGGGCCTTCAGCAGGGGTGCGTTTCTTTTTATACGCGCTGACATGATGATCTACGTTGACGCTCTGGGGATGTAAACGGCCGCTTGCTGGTGAGGAAGCACACCCGTCCTCAGTCTGTACGGATCTGGGCAGACGGGGGTGAGATCCACTATTAAATACCCGTGAGGGTCTTTTGTGGCGTCTTCAAAACTCTCCAAGAAAAATGTCTTTTGTGATGGAAAAATCTGATGAGCCAATATATTCATTTGTAGTTTATCCCGTGGGTTTTTAAACATGACCAAATAATTGCTGTTCAAACTGATGGTGCGACTGTGTTTACCCTGGTGAAACACGTTTTGAGTCAACATCATAACACTCATGTTTCTGTGGTGGCGATACTGTGTAAAAATCTTTACCACTTCAGGATGGTCAGAGGCTTGAAAAATAACATCGTCCAAAATAATCAAATGCTTTTGATCAGGAGGAAACAGTGTTTCATCTTCAAAAGAATCAGGCAGACCTTTGACAAATTTAATGTTTTTAATCATCTTTTGCAGTTCAGCGTACATAGGTTGAAAAGAGGTATAAATCCACACGATATTGTCAGGTACACCATTTATTACACGGTCACAGTTTTCCAATACATTTTTTACAAAATAGGTCTTTCCACACCCGCTCGGACCCACGATTAAACAAGAAAAAGGAAAGATAAACCTAGGATCAAATTCAATTTCCTGCATTTCTAATACCCGAAAGGCAGAGTTGTTCCGTCAGCAAAGAGTCGTCTTTTGTCATACACCACCCTAAATTTTTTATCAAATGACACATTTCTCAATGCAAAACCCTTTTTATCACGTCTGATGCTGTGTTGACGGATCTCGATCGTGTTTCCCTCTTGTTTATTACTCAGGTAACCCTCCACCAGCTCTCTGACACTGTCAAAGCTCACACGCTCACAAAATTCCTGGGTCTGAGTGATACCTTTCACACGCATGACGACTTTCTTTTTATTTCGTGTTTGGTACGCGTAACTCTTGGGACCCGCCGCTGCAAACTCTTGAATGCTGTCACCATCCAGTTCATCCGTCAGGTCACCTAAATAGTTACCCAGCTCTAGAGGTTTCTCACCCTCTTTGACCAGATAGATTAAACTATCTGTGTCGATGTAAAACACTCTGTCTTGTAGTTTTTCCAGATAACTGTACAGCTTCAGTCGTGCGTGTGCTGTGGTGAATGCTGCAATAAAAACATTACTCTGTTTACCTGGGGGTTGAACGTACCTGTCGGTGTATTTCCACCTGATGAGAGCTCTGTTGCTGTGGAGAACGGAAAAGTATTCGACTTTGTATTTACCTGAAAACATGTAACTAAAGAATTCTTTAGGATCTGAGACAATGGTGGTTTTAAACAAATTATCTCTCTGTGCAAACTTTCCCCACAAACTGTTGAGACACAATTTAGCAACCTGTCTTTTCACAGGATTGGTCTCGATTTTGCCAGCATCTAAAAGAATGCCCTGATGCTCCTGATAGTCCCTGATGTATTTTTCTCTGCTCTCTCGGTCCGTCGCCTCAGCGGGGTAACCCGAGGCTTCCTGCTTTCCTTTCAAAAAGGTGTGTATGTAGTCGGTAAACACAGTGTCGCTGCTCTTGTCAAAGTGCCAGACTTCTGTAATTTTACCCACCCTGTACCCCACCTCCAGAGCTTTGATGAATTCAACGGTGACCCAGACCCCCGTCAGAGCTCTGCCCTCATCGTCGTGTTCGCAGGGGCCACCCTCATTGTTAGTTTCGGCACAGGTGCGACACAGTGTAAAGAGTAATTTACCTCCCTCACTTTTGTGCGGTAACACGGGGAATAAAAGACCTCGAGGAGGATACACAGTGGCTCTGATGAAGCCGTAGTAGCTGCGTGGGTCCTCGAAATCTTTGTAGATGATCACGGGGTGACCAAAGGGGTAAGAGCAAGTACTGTTGACAAACGGGTACAGTGAGGTGACATCAACATAGTGGATGGTTTCATCGGGCGCTGCCGTGTGTCGCAGTTTTAAAGCGCTCGTTCTACCTCCGAAAAGTGCTTTTCGGGGGTTGAGAGGCTCAGGAGCGTTAAAGCAACGGAGAAATTCTTTAACCTCCGTGCATGTTGTTTTCATCTGGTTCCACGTGTGTTCTCTCATGACTACAACACGAACCCCATGTGTGGTCTGTCGCTCACTCACCCTCTTCTCACTTTTGTAGTGCAGTTCACCAAAGGTGACGCCTCTCATATCGCACTGTACTGTGGGATCAAAGCAACTGGGACAGCCGTGGTAAAAACATCCATGAAATTCCCAGACATGTTTTACACCGTCAATCTCAGCATATCCGTCTACGAAAAATGCACCAATCTGTTTTTCACCCATGTTTAGAGCATGCTGTATAAAGATTTTTTCTTTGTGCATCAACCATTCTAACCATTGAACCGATGCGCTAGAGAATCTTTTGCTCTGATTCAAATAGTTGTGAGGGCATGGGATAGCCAGAGTGTTAGGAGTCAGATAATTGGTGCGAAACACCTTCATACAGGCTCCGGCTATGGTGATAGAACCAAAAGGGTCTACCCCCGTCTCACCTAGGAACTGATCTCTAAATTTAAGACTGCCCTGGGTGAGAATGTCAACATCATTTTTGCAGTACAGCGAGGCCTCCTTTTTGAAGTCAAAGGTACCTCGGCCGACCTCGTTGTACCACGGGTCAAATTCTTCCCGTTCGCGCACCGTCATGCGATCTACGCCGTAGTCGGACGGAACGGGATAGGGCCCCACGTAATTGAGGTGAATTTCTGAGCTAAATTTGTGTGGGAAATACTCCTTGGTCTTGTCAGTGAATCCTAAGGCTTTGGGCATAGCGCTGAGACGCATGGGGAGAAATGACAGGGAATCTATGAATTTGAGACCATAATGGGATTCCTCAAAACTGAGGATTTTACTCCCGTTCATCAGAATCTGTTGTGGCGTCACATCCAGTTCCAACATACCTTTTAACACCAGATAACTGTCAAACCCCTTGGCATTATGGGCTATAAAGATGTTCTGTTTGTATCGCGGCTTCCTGAAATGCAAAATAAACATTTTAGCACAGTCAAGACCATAAAACGCCTTCTCTTCACCTTTGGATGTTTTTGTATGCACTAAAAAAGGAACATGCTCTCCATTTTGACCCACAAATGTTTCAAAATCATAAAAAACCAAATCAGGATGTGAGATGTCTGGTTGGAGGGTAGGAATGTAACAACTATGAACGACTTTAGAGTCGCTCTGCAGTTTTTCACCACAGATTTTACATTTTTTCACCGCACAGCGATGCTTTGCATCGTCTAACGACAAATTGACACTGTAGTATAGTTCGCATCGTGCGCATTTTTTGATTCGGTCGCAGAGGCTGGACTTTCTGCTTGAACCGACCAATTTGTGTCTGGTGAAACAAGAGGGTGAGCGACACGTTCTGTTACAGTCAGAGCAAACCACTGTGTTGAACCCTTCTGTGGGGCAGGCAGGATCGATGCACACTGCGCAGTAACCTTTACAAAAGTGGGTATAGGGGTGCTTAAAAGTCTTGTAACAATAATTACAGACTGACGACCCCAGGAAGGCTTTGAGATTTTTTATCCCATAATAGTGATTTTGTAGTAAAAAGAGAAACAACTGATTGGAACGATCAGAGAATTTTGTCTCATAATGTGAGAGGGGTTTACTGTGGCATGTTCTGTAAAACACAACAATTTTACGCCCCAGAATATTTTCAAATTTACCAATGTCACTGAAAGTGACGGGGGTCTCATCATTTAAACCAGCCTGATGCTGCAACTTCCTCGCAATATCAAGGCATTCTCTTTCAGTAAGTTTCGGGTAGATAACGTGAGCTAGACTGATGGCGAAGCAAAGCTGGTTGTCTCTGTTGTCTACGATAAATAAGTGACGTCTTTTTTTGTCAATGATTTCACAGTCTAGAGTTTTCTCCATCTTACGTTTGGCACCTCCTCCTGGGTTCTGCACCACGTGAAGGATGAAATCTATATTCTCATCCGATGAAATGATACCGTTTGACTGCACAATCCGATCTAGCATTCCATTAAAAGCAGGTAGAATATTTTCACCTTGTTCATCCACAGCAACTGTAACATGATTGTGTACGTTTTCACCCACCACCTCCAACTGTATTAAATCATTGCAACTACTATGTCGTCTGGCAACATCCACCAATTCTCTGATAACCCCTGTTACATCTCGATAGAATGTTGCAATGTCAGGCACATTTCCCCGAGTGGGAATGTTAAAGGAGCGTCTTGTTCTCCATGTGTTAAAATCATTAAAAAACCTCTCACCCCGCTCAGGAGAGAGATCGGATGGATTTTCTCCTAGCCCTCCTCCCCCTTGCTGAGGAGAAAGATGGGCTGAGGGGCTGCTCTCTGACCCCCCTTCTCCTGGCCTCTCACCCTGTTCAGGAGGGGGGTTAGGAAGAGCCGATTGTGTCTCTGCTGAATCCGTCTCTGATCTGATTGTTACCGCGTGTAAGACATGATCACTTTGCGTGTGGAGAGCTGATGAAGGAGAATGATTTTCAAACTCTACTGCATTAACTGCATTAAGGTTTTCGAGGGCATCATTTATGAGTTGTAAGGTGTAAAGTTCTAGGACGTTTTCATTTTGCTCTGTAAATTGTAAATTTAATGGAATGGAGATTGGAATTTCACTTAATTGATCAACAGCTATTTGTAAAGCATGCGGTACTTGATTAAAATATTCAACATTGAAATCCTCATCACTTAATTGATCAACAGCTATTTGTAAAGCATTCGGTACTTGATTAAAATATTCGACATTGAAATCCTCATCCATATCTTAAACAAAAGACAGAAAAAGGAAAAAAAAAATTACAGCTTTTTCAACACTGTTTTAGTACACCTTTGGTTACAATTGGAGGAAACAATATACCGTATGACATTATTGAAAATCTCCAGCACTACCTTGTCTTGGGGGTGTTGGGAATGAATGTAGCAGCCTGTATCCTCCACACTGTCACAGAGCGGTTCAGGAACGCTCTCCTGGTGCTCGTGCTGTTGTTGGGAATGATCGTTGCCCGCCGTATCCCCCTCCAGCCTGTTGAAGGACGGTTCAGGAACACTCTCGTTTAATCTCAACCCTGAATCTGTAATTAGATGAGAGATGAGTTATTATTTTTTTTATATATTATTATTATTATTATTAGTCAAGAAGATATAGTATAAAATATACCATCAAACAATCTCCTGACAATGTTAGACTTTTGTCTCTGGTTCCTACGTCTCCTTATCGGCCTCGCAGGTTCGAAAGGATCTGGTCCCGCTGTAAGTACAGGGGTCAGAGTGGTACACGCTTGCCGTATTCTACGTCTCCTCGCAGGGGCAGAAGGTTCACGGGAGGGTGGAAAGCCCGTGGGAGTCACAGTGCTCAGAGAGGCGCACGTTTGAAGGTTCTGTTTTGATGGTTCTGTTTAGACAGAGGGGAAAATCGTTAAAATACAAATCATCAAAACGGTACATATTTTGTATATACTTCTAATCACAGATAAATATATTACCTTGTACAGTCGACTTCGGTCCTCCTGGCTGTCTCACACGTCTTCTGGAGAGTTTGTTCGTCTGCTTACTTGAGTCAGTCCCATGTTGAAGTGCCGAGGTTTCCCTCTCAATCTCAATTTCACCAATTTCAGTTACACAGCAATTTGTCCCCTGCACGGGGAGTGGGGTTTCAGAACACAGCAATGCTTTTACTGCTTTTTCAGTTTCTTGGTTGTCTTCGGATACCAATCTTTCAGCCCTGGCTAACAGATCTGAAAAATGTATCATAAAAAGTTATATTTCAGCAATCTATGAACAACTGAGCTGTTCATAAAAAACAAAACAAAAAAAAAAACTGTATGTAAAATACCAATGTCTGTTTGCGTGAGGGTTATTCCTTCAAACTCATCGGCGCTGACTTTAAAGATACAGAAAGTTACACTTAAAAATCTAGAATAAAAATAGAACAACTTTCAGGTTAAAAAGATCACGGATTGCTTACCAGGATAAATTGGCATATGGTGAACCTCTACTGTAACTTCTAAAACACAGTTATTCGTAAATAGTAGTTAATCATTAATAGTTCATTCATTAATAGTTTTCTAAAACTAATTAGAAAACTACAGAGAAAAAGTTTGGGAAGAATTTGAGGCCTACCGGTAGTCATCTTTGCAGTCATCTTTGTTTGTTACACGCGCTCGCAGACGGTGAAGCTTCCGATGAAGTTCTGGAGGACTGAGCTAATGACTGTGAGATGGTCATGTATATATTCGCTTTACAATGCTTGGCGAGAAGGAAAAAAAAAATAAAAATAAAAAGTTGATTGGTGCCGAAAAGTCTGATATTGACGACTGCCCCGGTGGACCAAATGGTGGTGTAGCCCCCATGGGGATACCTCCCTACACGGGAACTCTACCAAACAACAGGTTCAGGCGATATAACACATGTTAAGAATGTTTTTCTCCAGGAGGGGCTCCAGGTCTCCAGGGGATTTAAGCTTCTTCAGTTACACACCTCGGACACCGGAAGACAACGTAGGCCCATAAATTTCTTACTTGAGGCCACCAACTCTTTTCTCTTTTCTTCTGAACCACAGTGTTAGGGTTCTAACAGTCTAACTTTCTCCATTAGTTTTCTCTTCTCTAGTTTTCACAAATGTTTCACAAAATGTTTGTTCTGTGGAAGGTTTCTGTTCTGTGTTGTTTCTTTCTTCACAGCCTTCTTCAGTCACACACACCATTCTCGGTTTGATCAGTTTCAACACACCCCAGTCATTGGAAGACATCGTAGCCGACAACATAGGCCCCTCACTGGAAGATTCTTCCCGCTGATAGAGAATCAACTCCCCCGTCTTGTAACGGAACACATACCCAAAACTCCCTGTTTGACTATAAGGCTCCAAAGACCATTCTTGCTGCAAAGGCTCAGAAGGTGACGCCTGAGAACGCTGTACAAACACCGTGGATTTTTCAACTACTTTTCCACACAATTCTCTTATAACGGTCACAGCCGTCTCACCAATCACGGATGTAGAACTACTCATGTTGTCCACAGATGGCTATGGCAAAACTGATTTGTAACTGATGCCCTTTTCAAAATCAGGCGGGAGGAAGAAAGGCGGGAACCGCGGGAAAGGGGGGGGGGAACAGATGTGGGCGGGTTCAGGGGAAGGTCAACCTGTCACTTTGACAAGAAGTGACCCATTTCTTCTCTCTATAAAGAACTAAAGGCTGACTGTTGACACGTGACCTGTCTCCGTCTGTCTCCGATGATGGAACCTGCCTGGAACATCTGGTCCAGAGAAAAAGCAAAACAGCTCACACAACTGGTCCAGTTTAGACCCAAAATAATAAATAATGAAAATGTGTGACACACTGGAAAAACTATTTGTCATTTATAGTTTCGGTCGTCATCAGAATCCATCATAAATATTCAAACCAACAAACTACACACAGAACCGCAAAGTTTAGAGCTTAAAGGGAGCGACAGGTGAAGATTTAAAGCTCAACGCAGCTGAAGAAGTTCCAAAATAGAGAAATATCATGTGATGCTTTACCGCCACCCGGTGGACATGCGTGGAACTGCAGACAATAGTTAAACGCGCTCCGACACATTCTGACCTCTGCTGCTCCTCCTGGACTCCAGGGCTGCAGAAATATGCTGCTTTTACAAGTCTTTAAAATCTGTCAAGCATCATAAATCTTATTTATTTAACTAAATTAAATAATGGTGGAGAATGGTGTCCGAAAAGCGTCTTTATTTCAAAGCGAACAAGAACAGTTCGGTCCGCGTTCACAGAGAGGCGGAGAGACCTCGAGAGAGTCCAAAACAAGTCCGCTCGGAAAACTCTCAAAAATAGTCAAGCCACAGAAGTCAGGGTTTGGCGATGAGGACGAAAACACTCCGCCGCTGGCAGACGGGAGTTCTGTCCTTAAATCTAACGGGAGATTGAAGAGAGACCGCAGGTGCGTGTGTCTGCGGGGCCAGCTGTGGCTGATGAGCGGCTCCTCCACGCCCCCTGCAGGTAGACACCAGCAACAACGGTCCCAGAAACTGGGAACCCAACAAACCAGTTTTTAAAAGTATTCCTTTCAGACTGAGCAGGAAGACTGAAGACCGACAAGGTGAGTAAACGAAGAGCATTATTGAAAAGAATTGACAGTTGTGTTTGGAGATAAAATCAAGATTTGAATCAACTAGACTTCATATTTAGTTTTAGTACAAAGCATCATTATGCATTATAAATGAATAGGTCTTATTTAACTTTCTTATAGTCTGGCTTTAGTTATAGTTGAATAGTCTTTCTAAGTGAAGTTTAGTTTATTTTTCTGCTCTTTGTGACTGATCCTAAAAGAACTTTAAACCCTCCCAGAATGCTTTAATGGTAGTAATATATACGCCATAAATCTGTTGATTAGGTTTTAAAAGTGAAAGTATTCTCTTCAGACAAAGCAGGAAGAGCGACATTTTGTGACAGGTGAAAAGCTCTTAGAGTTATTAGAGCTGTTCAACAGTCCAGGTTACAGCTGGATATTTTGGTATTACCTGTCAAACAACATCTAATCGTGTGCAAGTTAGCATCTCTCAGCCGGACCAATTTAAGACAATAAACTTTCAAAATAACTAAATAACTAAATCCACCCAGGATCACAGGACACCAACAGGATTTTGGGTTCATGTTGCACGTTTTCTCACAGTGGTTTATTGTTCTATGTTGTGGAACCACTGTGAAAGAAATGCAGGAGTGGGTGTCATTTCTTTCATCTATTTTAAATAGAGCAGTGATCTTTGAGGACTTGGATCATAGAAATAATTGAAGGGGAACAAATGAGGGAAGTTAAAAAGTCCTGACTAGTATGTTTATGTAGCACCAGATAATTTAGTGGCTGAGCTGAAGACAGTCCTTTCACCATGTTGGCCTGTGGAAAACCAGTGTTGTGGGGCCCGATGGACCAGCGTCCCCGTCGTTGCTGGACCACCGTTGGCCACCAGTTGGGTTTTGGGATCAAAGTGGGGGCGTTTCCTGTATCCGGTTCTCCTCACGGATCCATGACTACAACATGTTGCTGCAAGTGCAGAGACGTTTGCTCTGGAAAGAACTTTAGAGCACATTCAGTGCTGCAGGATGAGGGGCTGGAAAAGGTGCCAGTTCTTTTCTCACTGCAGGGAACAGTTAAAAAAAGCAGCTTAAACTCTGAAAACATGAAAATTATACAGAGACATCACTGATTTATTGATTCAGTTGTTATCCAGAATGGATTAGAAATGATCCTGTTTGATAAAAATGCAGTGAATTGGGATTATTGAACTACAACCTCTACAGATTATTTACCTTCATCACAGTCTCATGATATTTCTGATGTTTCCTCAGGATGGACGAGGACAGAGCAGAGTCCACAGTGCCCAGCTGGGTGTCCCTGAAGAGTGACCGGTCCAAGGATGGAATGATAGACTTCAGAAGTTCAGAGGAAATGTAAGAAAACTAAAGCGTGATGATGTGTTTGTGTGGCACCCTTTAAACTTCGGTATTGGACCTCAAGGCTCACCTTTAAAGTAAGGTTTTCTGAACCACATAACTCTGCCTTAGAACATTTCACAACCATACAAAACATCATTTTGTAGGTATTAGCCTCCACTATCGTGAAAAATGAAATTAATGAAACGGTGCACCAACATGTCAGGCGCTCGCTCCCATTAACTCCCATGTTAATTTTAGTGTGGTAAATCTTTTAAAACTGAAAATTGCTTATGTTTTTAACTGGTCATTTCTCCTACATGGGTTAACATCATCTCACAAAAATTCCTAGGCATATATTTTAAAGTTTCCCAACAATATCCATCATTGCAGAGTGCTCCAGCTCTCCATTTAGATACGGATGGGTAAGACATGGCAGGTCTGTGCAGCTTGTTCTGCCACACTGTTCCACCACATGTCATGAAAATTCATTAAAAAGTCTATTTATAAGGCTCCTGGTTCTAATAAACCCATAGACAACAATATCAGTCATTTCTAAATGGTTGAAATAA